>NC_090948.1:2190000-2365000 GCF_040807025.1 Struthio camelus | reverse complement strand
GGCGTCACGCACGCGGGACCCGGGGACGCTCGAGCTGCCCTAGGCAGCCCGCGCGCTCGGAAGCGGGAAGAAGGAGGGAACGAAAATAAAAAGAAATTTAAATGCACTACCATCCGGCACGAAGCCATTTGTCACAGCGCCGGCTCCAGGGCCACGCTGGCTGCACATATACTTTTATTAAATGCTCTCACGAATTGGTGAGGATTAATTTTAAAACACCTGTTTGCAAAAGGAAATATATGTTTTCGAGCTGCCGTGCAGTACAAGACAGTTGTTAAAAGTCTGGAGAGAATGTAGTTTTATGACGTTATTTAATATTGTGTCCAAAGATGCCTTCAACGCACTGAACAGGTTTCTCTCTCCCCCTCCCAGCCTTGCAAACTGAAGCTCAGGAGTAAAAGCTGCTCTTTATGCAAAATGTGTATGTATATAAAACTCTTAGGTATAGTATTAACATATTTAAATTATCATAAAAATAAATGGTGCACCAAAACCTTCCCTGGCTTTTTTTTCCCCTTAAAAAATAGTTATGGATATTATTCTCAGAGAAACATCTTCTGTGTGGGCATGCTAAGAATTCATGATTTCATTGCACAGCAGAGAATATGTGAGTTTTATGTGTGATTCACAAAGAAAATTAGGTGTGAAAGTGGGATAAGTACTGGGATGTACAGCAGATAGCTACCTCCGAGGCAAGATTTACATACAGATATTTGTATTGTGTTATGGAACCCACTTATTGTAACCATAAAAATTATTTGTACATCGATTTCCATAGAGTCAAATTTTAAATACGTAAAAGGTAGTTAATTCTTCCAAATGAGGTTTCGAAAAAAACACCGAGGGGACAAGATGCAGCAGAGAACATAGAAACAGCCTAATCACATGATACAGCAAACGGTAACCGGAATTTTACAGCAGATAGAAACCAGGAATCTGCGTTAAGAGCACTGTGTAGCGTGGAACCAATGTGATCAGCCATCACGGCCTGAAAAACATATTTTACATATTGCTATCGAATCCGCAGAAGTGATTTTGCTTAAAAAAAAAAAAAAAGTAAACAAAACAAAAAAAATGAGATGAAACGCTCAATTGAAGCACATTTTCATCGTTGTGTTTCAGAGGTGCGAGAAATCCAGTGGAAGTTGCTCAGGTTTGGACAGACAGCAGAAAAATGGGAGCCACGAAATATTAACTATCAAAGACTACAGTCTTCGTGGACTTTTCCCTATATTAATAATTATTAATAACCACACTTGGTTCTTGTGCGGTTCTTGACATCCTCAGGCAGCAAATCACTCTTAATGGAGAGTAAACCAGGGAAACTGAGGGCTAGCTAGATTAACTGTTTTGCCCAAGGTCACGAGCGAGTCGACGCGTCGGTGGGAACAGAAGTTAGACTCGGTTGCTTTCAGGGGAACGACGCTGTTGAACAGCGGTGGATGCACAAGCCAGCCAGGCGAGGAGCCCAGAGCGCTGGCAGCCCCGCTTGGCGCGCGGCTACGGAAAACATTAGCGTCCTTCTAAAAACCATCCCCACCACACACGCACTTACCTTTTACCCGCCGTGCCCCAAACCGCCCCAAACCCACCCGCAGCAGCACCGCTTCAACCGCTGGTGCAGCGATGCTGAGGAGCATCCTTCCTCCTAGTCGAAGCAGAGCAGCAATTTTCCTTTCCTCGTCCGGAACGCGCAGCTATACTCGCGTTTACCCACACGGAGACCTGGGCATCTTCCCGTTTGCAAAGACCGGATGACTTCTTATTCAGATCTCCATCACCCGACTGATTTCATCCCTAATTAACGCCCATCAGCGGCACACCCACGACCATGCGTGAGGTGCTGCACTAACATACCCCAGACCTGGCACTTGGGCACAGCCATTAACATGGCTCTTGATCTCCCTACAGGTTTTTACCAGAAACCAGCAAACCTCCCTCAAACGCTGTTTATTGTTGTTGATACACCCCTCTTATTCTCTACCACAGCTAAATACTAGTAAAATAACTCAGACACCAGATATTTTAGTAAAAGCACTCTATTAGATGGCACCTTGCGTGAAAATCCATCTATTGACGTTATCACTATACTGTAGGGGTTAAAAAAAAAAAAAAAGCATAACAAGTATATTTACCTATTGTGTATAATTTTATCAGGAAAATCTAATAAAAAGATAGTAGAGAAGCAAAGTTAGCTATTAGATAACAGTCCTTGCTGCCAAAAGCCATAATCTGACACAGATTGAGCCCGGTACAGTAGTCAATTAATGGCTCAGTGCTCATACAATAATGACCTACTAACCTGACGGTGTGTTGCTCTCACATTTTGCTGTCCCCGGGGATGCTACTGTCACTGTGTTATCTATTGCCTGCTTCCCTATCAAAGAAAATAAGCAGAGCTGAAATGTATGTACGCATCAAGCTCTGTAGTTCATTGCACACCAACCCCAGCAACTGGAGGAACAATAGATTTATAAGTTTATCCTACATTAAACCAAACATGCCTGACTGCACTGTAAATTACTAAATAATAAACCAGGTGGTGTAAGATCCTGACTTGGACAGAATATAAAAATCTATCAACCTGTAAAATACAATAACCATAAACGTGCTATGTAGCTGATGGCTCAGGTAAGCCATCCACCTCCAGCAACAGAGGTTTTCTGGGAGTAAATTGCAACAAAAGGGTTACTAAATTTAGGTCTTGAGCACTTTTTCATTTTATGCAATGCCATCAATAGGAGAAATATAATTGAGCTAAAAACAGTGGCAAATGCGTTTGTTTTGTTTACATTTCTTTGTCTCTAATGGAGCTATTTCATGGTAATGTGCTATGTTTCCTAGCATATTGCCACAGGCATTTAGTCTGATCTCTAAAGAGAAGATGAACTACTGCATAAGGGCATGCTTCCTCAGTATTCAAACCTAACATTCAAATGAGACTGAAGTAGTACGGTAGGTACCAAATGGAGGAAGCCGAAAGGTCGGGGCGCTTGCCTGCTTTGAATGGGCTCAGCCTTGATTTAAGAAACTGCGTCGGGGCAATAAAATATTTTGCACGTCTCTGTATATACCGTTAGTCCTACCCCAAGTTACACCTGAGATTTTTAATAAGCGCTACCTTTGCTACCAAAATTAATTGCTGTGAATCACAAAAAACATTTTATCAAGACATTCGAAAATGATTCAGTAAATTGTAACTCCAAAATCTGCAATACTAATTAATTCCATTTTAGGAGCTTTTCAATAAGCAAAGCAGGTTAAATTTATATGATTTACAAACAGTGTTTACATTCATAGAGGGACAACTAATTGCTGCACGGCTTGACATCATTACAGGAAAATGCTGGGGGATGCAGACAGTTTAATTAGGGGTGGTTTTAAGTTCACAATATGACTGGTATCATAGCGCTTTACTAACGTGCTTATATAGGATGATCGTACTGTAACATGATTACATTTTCCTTTCTGTACGCTTTGTCTTTACAGCAGAAAATATAATCTTTGCATAAAGAGGCAAGCTGACTCTTTATTATATATTTCCCTCTCAATTTTATTCACTTGCTTTACTGACCATAAAAAAAAACGTTTCTTAACTTAAAGCATATACTCAGTTGCAGATGCATGTACTTTGCCAATATGGGAGCAAAACACATGCAGACTGCGTGCGCAACCTCTCCCAGGTTTTCTCATTTAATGCTAAACACCATAAAGTCCCGCGGGAATTCCCGGGCACTCAGCACTCCACAAAGCGCGCCTGGACTGCACCTCGCATCTAACGCACCCCTGTGCACCCCTAGAGATACACATACGTACATATACATATATATATATGTGCATGCGTGGAATACAGCGTGGCTATCCTGGACCAAGATGGTCACGGAGCTCAGCCTCCTCTTTCTCCCAGTGCCCAGAAGTATCACTTCGAGGTGGTTATTTATCCTAGCCAGTGTGGGCACGGATGTTTTCGCTCTCCAGGCACCGCTTCCCTTGCCATGAAATGAAACCACCTTTCAGAGCCATTTCAGGGGTCAGAATCGCATTAGAAACCATTTCCGAAATAGAAATGTGTATATGTATACACACACATATATATATGTATACATACACATATACACACACACTATTTCCAGTTAAGAGAGAACAAGTAATTGAGGCAACAAGACGACGACGGCCCACAGTGGATCCTGGCCCAGACAGCAGCCCGTGCACCCACTGCTGTGACGAGGGCGGGCAGTCTCTGCGAGGCGCAGACCTGCTTTAGAAATACTCAGGAGGTGGCCTGTGCAAGCAGCAGTGAGATTTCTTCCCTCCCCTCCACTCTGTTTGTTTTGTTTGTTTTTTAAATATCCACAACAGTTTTAAACCCAACACTTTCATAGTGTCTAACGTTAAAGCTGCGAGGAGAGGGGAGAAGCGGGGCCGAACCACCCGGTCCTCGTGCAGCTCCCGATGCGCTGGACAGCTGCGTCCCTCCAGGTAGGAGCTCCGCGTCCAACGACGGCAGCGCTGGGCGTCTGCCGTTTGCATGGAAGAGGAAAGAGGCCGCGTTCGTTTACTGCTTCTGCATGCAGAAGTTTTTCTTTTACAAACAAAACCACTGGAAGAGGGCCGTCTAAAGAGCCTGAAAACTGTAAATTTCCATTTAGTTGAATAAAATCGAGTCTTGGACATGCAGAAAGAGCTGAGCCTTCAAAAACATAAGGAGCTCTGTATACATACCACCATCCAGTGTCTGTAGAAGTTTTTTTCATAAACACAACTTTTTCCACACTAGTTAGAAATTTAAATAATTTTCTGGCAATACATTTTTGATATGTAACTTCATGTTACAACAACTGGCAAAGGTAAGTTGTTATGGTCTATTTATCTTTATTTAATTATTTTTATGCACCCATCACTGTAGCATCTGGATTTATTACAAAGATTAAATGTAACAATGCATTAAATTAAACTGCCTATAGTGGAAAATACAAACTGTTACCAGCCCCATAATACCCCGGCCACTACAACAGCAGCAGCAACAGTCCTTCAACACTCAGCAGAAGCCCAACACCAAGACACATAGACAAAACCAAAAAGAGGCATTTTACTGCATGCAGGAGCCGAGAAAACTTGGAATCAGACACCCAAAAGAAGTCAGAAGTAGCAAGTATCCCGGCCACGCAGCCCCTTTCAGAGCCGCCTATTTCCAACTCTGTATTTTTATTTCAGCTAAGAGGCTGCAGAGATGAAGAATGCAGGGAAAGACATAGCTTAGACCACGTTTAGGAAAACAGGGCTATAAACATTTTGCACCATTTTTAAGCTTGACACAACAGCATTGGAGTCGCTCCCCCCTCCTTTTTTTTTTTTTTCTTCCTTAATGAGAGTAAACAAAGACTGGCCCTTGTTATTATGGATGTGTAGAGACATTACTCCACCATGTCAGGAGCTCCATGTGGTCCCAACAAGCTTATGATCTCACCTTCAAAGCGGGAGCACAAACAGAAGAGGAAGGAGGAAGAGAAACAAAAATCACTTAATTACCTAGGTCTTCAGTGCACAACCTGAATTTTTCTGATGTTTCTAAAACTTCTGTTTAAAAAAGTCACCAATTCTTGCACAATCCAATTATCATTCTTTACCTTTTTGTTACAGGCATCACAGTAGAGGTAGCTCCTAAAGAAATAAAAAGCACCAGAGTATAAAATACACATGAATTCAGTCAGTGAGGAGTTTCACGTGTAATAGACTACTTGGAGAATGGATTTGAAGTATACGTGGCACCAAAATGAAAAGTAGTGTGACACGGTGAGCGATATAAAAGCAGTTAGGAGGAAAATTTTGTTTCTCTTTGTATACTACTCTATTTATTGATTTCACATCCTACGCTTTCTTAAAGCGCTGAGATCATTGTGTGTCTTAATAGATTTTGACTCTGGAGACAAACATGTTGAGAGCTGTCATCATCAAGATGCCTGCTGTCATCGTGCCATCTTCTTAACCTAACGTAAGGAAATTCGTATTTAGTGAACAAGGAAATTACTTTGGGTATGTATCATTCAAATCCTTAAGGATTATTGGCTAATTAGGAGCACAGTAATGTAAATTTGCCTTGTGTCAGGTTTTCAGGAACAGTAAAATAACATAATTAAGCAGTGAACAAAGTAGATCATTTAAGCTACTCTTCACTGACAAATGTATATGATATCTAAATATACCATGGGCTTCTAAACTCGCAACTAATGAGAACTGACTATACTCACTGGAAAGTCGGAAACAGCAGCATGGCAGTCAGGAGGAAACAGCTATCACTTGTTGTTACTCAGGAGAACGAGGCTGATCTTCTCAAAACCTCCAGACGTAAAAGCGTCACCGAATCGCAGGCACACGTGCTGTTTGCATAGCTGCACGGGCGTACAGATAATTTGGCTGAGCTGGGGCTCACGTGCAGCTGCGGCAAATCCCCACGCACTCGGCACGAAACCGGGCACGCTCCTGGCACGTGCCACGGCACGTCTGCGTTTGGGGGCGTTCTAGACCCGATCCTTCATCGTCTCTGATTTCGCCCACCCTCCGTTTTCTGCTCTGAACGATGCCGCTGCACAAGGCACAGCCTCAGAGCCGCGTGTTGCTCGAGGCCCGACCCCTTCCTTCGCAGGTTTTGCATCTTGTTTGGACGCTTGGATCTCAGATTAGTATCCGTGAGGCACTTGGTTACAGGACCGGCAGGGATGGCAGAACGCAAGCGGCCGAGAGCGGCCTCCAGAGGACACGTGGTCCTCAGCACGGCCCAGCGCAGCTCTCGCGCTTGGAGAAAGTTATCCCCAGGCTTTGAACAAAAACCGCGCTGCCTTGCCAAATTCTCCTCATCCACTTCACTGAATCATACACACACACACACATATATATATATATTTTTTTCTCCAACATAATACGTGCATGCCAGCATCCTAGCACAGAATGGGTAGGCAAATGTGGAAAGCGTCATGAACATTGCCAAGCTGCACCCAGAGGCTCATGCTAACCCTGGTCCTCCGCCGCCTCGAAGGGAACGGGCCACAACAGGCAGGAACAGCGAGGTTCACACGGACGCGGTCGTCCCCTGCGCACAGCCCCTAGAACGGACACGGGCAGAGGTCCCCTCCGAACGGAAGCACGCCCACGAGAAGCTCTGCCCTCCTGCTCTTTGTCATCTAATTTATTTCTGTTGTTCCTGGGTGCGAAGCTGCTTCCCGCGGAGGTCGATGTCAACACTACCACGTCCCACACATGTTGCTAAGCAACATTTATACAGTGCTCCACGACTTCTGCTCAACGCTTATCAATACCCTTACTTCCATCTCTGAAGTGCAGCGCAAAGTTTGCTGCACTTGGGAAACGGCTGCAAACTGCAGACACCCTCGTAACCAGCCCCACACGCTGGCACAGTCAGCACAGGAAGGACCAGCCTCGGTGCCACCAGCTGATGGGTCTCCCCCTGACACCCACCACAGCGGTCCTGGTAGAACATGCCCAGGTGGTTGCCACCCACGGATAACAACCACTTCACAAGCAGCTGGGGCCGTCTTTGCCAGAAATACCTCCAGAAAAAATAGCAACAGTTCACAGGTGGAGATTTCCATCTTACAAATAAAGGTTTCCAGGTCCTGATTTTTCCATTTGTACGAGATCTGTCTGTCTATACGCTCTTGCCCTTTCCATCTTTCTCTCTGCCTGCAGACCCACACATGATACACTTTCTCATCCCAAAGATCAGACTTCTTACTTTTGCAGATCATCCTTATTATAGACACATACATCCATATATATAGCATGAACTAATATCTCATATCTAATTTATTGTGAACTTTTTAACATGAATATTTTCTCACACTACAAAATGCCATTATTTTCAGAGCTCCATCTTGTGGCAAGCAAAATCGGCTAAGGGCACGTTGCGGGGAAAAGTTGCCAGAACCACCTTACGCCTTTAGCCACTCAACTACATCGGATTCAAAAATATTTTAGAATATCAGAGATGGTTCATTGCCATATAAGCAGACATCAACAAAACTGCAGAAGTGATGACATGCTTTAACACGCACTTGGCTAATAGCGTCGTCCTAATTCAAGCCTGATAGGTGCCAACACTCAAATCTCCAAGAAATGTATAAATCCTAAAGATTATACCTCCACCAGCTTCACAACACCCTTACGATTAAAAGCATTAGAACTTACCATTACTGAGCCTGCAAAGGCATATAATTTACTTTTTGTTTCGGTACCAGACGTTGAATAAGCCATTTACAACTGTCTTCTAATCAATGAGATAATACATAAAATAAGTGTTTCAGAGCAATTAAATCTTTTTTTCTACCATTAACTAAAAAAGGTTATTTTGCAGCCTCTTTGTGCTGAAATGTAACAGCACAAATATAGCGCTTTGTTATCAGTTTAAAAATTGAAACCTTCCTGCGTCTCTTTTCCTTCTGGATTCAAGTTAAGTAAAATTGCCTTTCATGACAAATGCTTGCAAATTATCAAAGACTTTTTTTCCCCCTAAACACGCAGAGAGAGTACAGTAGCAAATGTGTTTCTTGCAAAGTAATTGGAGTTTCTATCTAAATTATTCCCGGACAAATTAGAAGTGTCAAATATAAGCCATTTTTTATTGGCAAGAATTTTATTGTATTCTATAATAAAGGAAAACTAAAAAATATGCCACAAAATCCTCAGAAAAGTAGAAAATATTTTAGAAAGATAGAGGGCTCTCAGCCTCCTATGAGCCTACTCAAAAAATTACTTTTAATAAGATGATTAGGAAAAAAATTGTCAAGTAAGCAGAGAAAAAAATACCTCTCAGACTTATCAGTGTATCAGAGTTAGTTCTTTCCCCCGTTAGAGTTAACATCCAACTGATGGACTTGTCATCATGGATAAAGATTATTTTGGTCTTACAGACACTAGCTTTTGAATATGAATTTTTATGCAAAAAGGAAAATAATTTTGTAGCTAAAGCCTCCACTCTCCTTCCTGGCTCCTAATTCAACTGCCAAAAAAGAGCAGTTGTCACCCCAACATGAAGTCATTTTTAGCCCTCTGCGTCTAATCGCAGAGAGAGTCAGTAAAATAAATCAGTGAGGAGTAAAAGTAAAATTTGCAATAACCTGATACTACTGCCTCATCCTCCCACATCTCAGGACATAAAACTTACTGTCAAAAGAACTCACAGCATGAGAATTAATCAAGGAACTCTTAAAATACTCCAAGCACCTACCTTCTGATGACTAATTTGCCTTTCCTATTGCAAACTACTAATTTTTTATCTCAATCGATATGTACAAATATACTTCGCCATCAATCACCACAGGCAAGGACAAACTTCCACTATTTATGCAATACCGGCTACAGGAGGGAGCAAAAATTGACTGCAGACGACTTGGGGATGGCTGTAGCGGTGGAGGAAAGGGAGAGCCAGGGACAGAGGGACCGGAGAAAAGAAGGAGCGAGCTCAATAACAGGATGGCCCCTGTGGACACACGAGGACACCACCAAGCCTGGCCAGAGCTGCAAAGCCCAAAGAGCAACGTGGACCACGTGAAGGCACGGGGTGGGGGGAAACCTGGAGGGACAGTGTGAGTGAAAGAGCCAGAAAGGATCCCTTTGACCAAAAATGACCAAATGACCGTAAGACCAAAATGACCAAAAACTAGCCAACTCCCAGAGCAAGAAACTCTGAATGATCTGGAAAAGGGGAAGGAGAGAAAAGTGTCTGAAATGTAAGAGAATTGCCCAGAATCACTCTGGGGAGCAGGGAAAGGTCTGCAAAAGTGCAAGTATTGCTAAAATTAAACTAGAGATCCCTAGAAGAACCCAAGAGGATCCACAGAGATTTTTCTCGGTCCAGTTGAACACATTAACAACCTAGAAGGATTGAGGAGGAATCTGAAGTTTTCAAAGACAGGCTGACACCAGGGTCAGCAGCACTTGCACATCAAGTGCATGTAAGCACATGCGCATCCCACATATTCTGTTGCCTTCTGACCACTGGGAGACATTTCCAAAAGCTCATGGGCACACATGCGAAATTCTCAATAATTTCCCCATCTCTGTTCTCACCAGGGCTTCAGCATATGCTCCCACCTTCTGCTGCAGGAAACTCACTCTGCTGGGCTATTTTGTTGCTGGTACATGATCTACTCCCTCTTGCTTCCCAAGAAATAAGATCACAGTAACCAGATATTCTAATATTTCAGGAAATTAAGTCCAGCAGACAAGCACCAAGAAATCACAGAAGACGACGGCAGCACAAAGTGCTGGAAACGGATCTCAGACATTCCCCCAGGCAGCATCTTGGAACAGGAGGATTCGGCAGTTCGGTTCTGCAGCGTCACACGGGCAGGGAGGATCTATGTTTTACTGACAAAAACAGACAAAATGGCTTACTCGCTGTCTAACACCACTTTTGGCATAACCTTTTCAACTAGTCCTTCCATGCCAAGATCTGTTTTGGAACTGTCTGACAAAACAGTACACTAAATACTGTTTTAGATGTCTATGACCCAAAGCAAGAAGATATGGGCTGTGAGGATCTCCTCTGGCAAAGGACTTTGAACGTGCTTAATTTTAAAGACAAAGTTAGGCTCATGGATCTTAGTAGGATGACACACGTGAGTCACCTTATTAAGGTTATAGATGTGCTTAATTGCCTTGATGAAATATGGTCCAATTTGTTAATTTAAGCTAGTAAAGTAGTAAATCTTGTTAAGCATTATGGCACCATGGTACTGATTCTAAGCAAACTTGATTTTACATAAAATGAAAAATTTAATTTCAGAGTTGGAGAGACTTACTCTGCCCCTTCTACAAAACCGGCACACATTTTTCTGCCCTACAGAAAGCACATGCAGGACAAGACAAAAATGACAAAAGAATTTTAAAAGGATAAACATGGTCGTTGAGACAGGGCAGAGACGTACATATATAGCTCTTCTATAAGTTTCAAAAATTGAAAATGTATTTCCCTAATCCTTTTGATGCTAATCAGTTCAGTTCATTAAATCCAAGCTAAAAATTTGACATCAGAGATATGTCTTCACATATGAAAAAAAGAGAGCTAGAGAGAGGCCCCCAAACCAAGAAAACTCTCCCTGCTGCATCTCTTTTCTATCACAAAAGGGCCCGAGAGACTCTACATTTGACTCCTGGTACCATTAGTCAGAACAGTTTTATTAATTAAGGCAAAGAAACTATTGGAATTTACCATGAAAGACTACACAAGGTGTATTATTAGAATAATCTCCTTAAAAAGAACAGAAACAAAACCAGAGGAGAATTGCTGTATTGCAATTCAGGTTACGTAAGCGGTTATCATACCCAGCATCGCCAAGGTATAAATATATGCCCTGCAGAACAAAGCACCAAAGTCTAGTCTTTTCAAGGTAAAGCGCTGAATACACGGAACAAAGAAAATAAACGCAAAGTCCCTAAAAATTATAACAGCATAATAAATCAAATCCAAATCAAAATTTTTATTTGATTAATTACCAGACATCGCAAGGTAAAAGAAAACATTTCAGATCAAATTGTTCCCGAAATTGCTCTCGGGCAGATCGGAGCACTAGCACCAGCCTAGCACGGCGGACACGGCGGCCCGGAGGACGTCCTCGGCCGATGGCCTCGCTCCCCCTCGCCGCGGGCAGCCCCCCCGGGCGCCGCTTGCCCCGGCAGCGGGACGCGCGGCACAACGCCGCGCTGGGGGCCCTGGGGTATTGCGCAGCAGCTCAGGACAGCTGAGGTTTGGAAGAAGCCCGGCTGGATTTTGCAGGTGGCTGTTTCTTGCCGTAGCTCTCAAAGCGCTGTGAATTTTGCGGTGACACGTGCGCTACTGTCCCTTCTCGCAGACCGCGCCGAGAGCGAGCGTGAGTCGAAATCGGCTGGCTGGAAAAAACAAGAGAAGCAAAACTACCCCTAAGACCCGGGGAAGCGGAAGGCGACGCGCAAACTGAAGCGCTACCCGTTATTTCGTATCCCAGGGAAATCTGAGCACCTTTGAAACACCCAGAGGTGGGAAATTATTTTGAAGGGAATCGTGCTACTTGAGAAAGTAGCACTTTGAATCGAGCCCGTAAGTGCCCGTTCCAGTTCTCGCTCATATACACAGTATCCGACGGCGTTGTGTCTTAAGATTATTAGGCTATGCCGAATATTAATTTCACTCAGTGCTAACAAAATGACTAACTCAATCAGTGAATTTATTGAAGACATATTTAAGAAGGGGTATTTATGGATTAGGCACAGATTGTAGAAATGAAACGGGAGACAATCTAACAAATCTATCAGGAATAAGATCAACAACTTAAAGTTTAAACCAATCATCTTGAGTATATATTTGAACTTGGATATGCAGATGTGGTGCACAAGTCCCAATGGTTCAGCAATACACTCAAAGGATCAACAGCCCTATAGACAGCTAAATTACTCGGAAAGCCAGGGAATTTATCAAACATGAATTTCAAAGTGGATTCTAGCCTGCAGGAAAAAATGGAAGTGCCCATTAATGTACATACAAAATAAATGTTGTCTGCAAGCTCATTCAACTATTTATTTTTGACACAGAACTGGCTAAAGATTTTTAATTTACATAAAAAGGTACAAAGACTGTAACCCCTTTGATGGAAGGGAGGGGAATAAATATCATGCAAGAGTGTTTTTGTTTGCTTTTTAAAAAAGCACTAACAGCCTTACAGGTACAACACAAAGGAATCATTTACGCTCCTTCACATCTATTAGTGCATTATTTATAACTAACTCCAATTTGAGAACGTTAACATTAAATATGTTTCTCACATGTGGAGGAAATTCTTACAAACTGATCATATATTATGGATGAAAATTGTAACAGCTACACTGAAACTAGTTAAAGCCGACGTGTTTGAATTGAATGAACACTGAAGTATGCTGCAGTCCTTGCTAAGTTGGGTACTGCCTAGCTTATAACCTAAGTATTTACTTTACTGACCAAAGCAAAAAAGTTAAATTCATATATGGCTGACAGACCATTTATCAAAAAAATTTGATTTTAATAATGAAAAATTTCACAGCCAAGATTCTACATGCACACACACACAAAATCACCCACAGGCCTTTCAGACCCGAGACCCTGCTTTGACTATACTGAAGGAAGAGCTGAACATTATTTTAATCAGAACACTGTAAAAATAAATTATATATAAGTTTACATATTTTATTTAAAAATATGAAATTATATTTCATCCCTAAATGAAATATCTTGATAGATTTTGCTCAGATCTTCCTAACAAATTTAAGATGTGCACTAGCGCCCAACACAAAACTGACACTGCTCTGAAGAAAGTATCCCTCTTTCAAGAGAAACTCATCGACTGTGTTGTAATTCATGGGATTTACACCTTCAAGCTTGTAACTTGGGGATCTTTCCTTTTAAAGTCTCAGACTACAGGAACTAAGTCGCTATGTCAGTCCCTCAGCTTTTACTAAGGTTTAAATCAAGCCTTCAGCTCTCGCAGCGTCACAGAAAAGCCTGAAAAACAAAAGTGCTAACATTTTCAAAATCAGTGAACAGATTAAAGACTTTTGACTGACAATATTGTGTTTCCACCAAAAATGGAATGGCATGTTAGCATTTTTTATCCAAATCGGAAATGCTCCTGCCATTCAAAACCTGATCCATTGGCAAAGACGTGTCAGCAGACCATGCCTTTCAGTCCCTGCCCCTAAGTCTACCTGCATTTCAGATGTAGCTCATGAATAAAGAGCAACAGCACTTAACAAAACAGTATTTCAGCGTTAACAAGTCCACTGAAATACTCCATATTTTAATAATTTGTCAATAAACAGTGTTGCATATTAAAGCACGTCTGCACCGCACAAGGGGGCAAGGTGTGGAGAAGCTCAGGCTGGAGCGAAGTTGCATCAGCTTCCCCCCCACCAACCACAAAACTCAACACTTCTGACTCTAGCAACAGATGACATCATAGATTCGATGTACTTTTGTTTTCCCCCCAAACAAAAATTTAAACACTAAATAATTCCAAATCTGGAATATGGTGTTGCTAAATAGTAGCCCTGATCTGCAATTGTGTTGAAACTGGGTAGAAATAGTATCAAGGAGATGAATTAAAGCAGCAATCCTGGAAAACAAGCTGCATGCAAAGATCCATATGGTGTATGCAGACCACTTTACCAGACAAACTGCAACCACCCCCATGCAAGAAGAATTATATCAGAATTTTAAAAATAAATCCACAGGGGATTCCCATGATCTATTCAATTTTCTCATAAACAATAGGACGCTTGCTTGCATGTTGAAGTTTTCAGTGTATTAGAAGACATTTCTATATAGGACCCTGAGACTAAGAAAAAATGCTTTATTATTTTTTAATACATCGCACATAATAAATATTTGTTTAACAAAGCCTGCATGAACTTCACACGTTAATCAAAATTGAATGCAGCATGATTTGTATGATTAAGTCAAAAGTCACATTCCAAATGACAAATAAACTAATATTAACCTTGTGTGTTCATTAATAATGCAAGTTCTTGATAGTTCACAAACAACTGACATAGGTAATTGAAGGATCACATTTCTGAGATATTCATAATTAGAGCTTCAATGTTTCAGTCATTCAAGATCTAAACTAATAAAAAAGATCATTCTAGGGTCTCCACATTTGAGCCCATCACTTCTTTCCATTAGACTCATGATTTATTTGTACAAGCATTGAAGAAAAATGTAATGGTAACACAAATTAATAACAATCTTTATCTTTTCTGCATAGAGGACCTCTTTACTTCTGAGGAGGTCTCGTCTCAGTGAAGATTTCACCACCAGTCACAGGCTTCTGCAAACTGTCTCCAAGAAAAAGTAGAAAAATTCCAAGTGCAGTCAAGCCTTAAGCATATACATGTTTAACAAGAGGAATAAAGAAGGGGGGGAAAAAGGTCTTAAAACTTAGCCAGACACCTTTAACAGAGCACGTTGGGAGCTAGGGCATTTGAGGGTCCCTCAGCGCTGCAGGAGGGCAGGTTGCCCCCACGAAGACTCCTCTGCCTCACCAGGTGGGGGATCACAAGCAGCGAGTCCTACAAAGAGTGAGGTGGGATCAGCCAGTCCAGAGACTGACCACATGCAGCGGTGGATTAGGCACAAACCCATTAGCTCCCCAGCTGCTGATTCAGCACGTGGTTTGGGGTAAACCACTTGCACTTTTTGGCTTTCCGCTTTTCCCATCTGCAAAGTGGAAATAATAACACATTTCTAGGTCTAATAGATCAAAAGTCCATATGAAGATATGTTACTGTAAATCACTTCACACCCAATCTCGTAGCTCATAAGCTTAAAACCAATAAGATTTTTCCTAAGCACCACAGCAGGATCAAACTGCTGAGGAATATCAATATCATCATACATCAACTTTGCACACAACTGTGATAACGTATGTCTTGAGAGCTCAGAGGTCTTTCACTTCCCCAAAAAGCAGTTCTTATTCCTACACACGTTGGATTAAGGGTCTCCAAGACCCAAGTTCCCCATCAGTAGAAGCAGTAGGAGCGAGGTAATGGTGCCAGCCAGTGTCGCGCTGCTGGGCCGTAGACCAAGCTCGCCAAGAGCCGGCAGCCCCACCGATGCCTCCGGGAGAGCCTTCAAGCCCTCTGGCAGCTGAGGAAAAGGGGGGGGGGGGGGCACTTCATCTTTTTAAGTGTTCACTTATCCCATTGGAGAATGAACAACATTGCTAACTCCCCTGAGACTGGATAATAAACCTTTATCGCTAATGAACTGGGCCAGGCTTGGAGGCATGATTTTAAATGACAAATTCTGCATCATGTCATCAAACCACAAAGATGACCGCTATTCCTGGGTTAGCGGAGTCGGCGCGTTTCGATCAATACAAAAAAATTTATATATTCACCTACATACTTTATATTGTCTGCTCTCCCCTCTGAGGAGCATGATTTGGTAAGTAATCAGTTCTGGTGAACAACTTTGATAAAAACAATTGCTGTTAAGCCAAACTCTGGTTATCCTGAATTCAAAAGTCAAGGACGCAGCTGGTTAGGAAAGACTACAGGAACCCTATCACCAGCTCAGGTATTTGAGTTTGTAAGTAAAATAAGCTAATTACAGCTACAAATTCAAACATTCAGCGTTCATTCTCCACAAAAGAAACAGAATACATTCTCTGAATCCACCCCCTCAAGAATTTTCCTGACAATAAACTCTTTCATTAGACCATTGGTTTAAAAAAAAAAAAAAAAGTTCTAAAGTGAGCAAGCACATTGCCAAAACAAATGAATTTTGAAATCTGAACAGATAGTGATGGAAAGTGTCGGACGCTGCCCAAGTTTTTGTCCACGCACAGTTTGTATATACACAAATATGCATGCCCGTGTCATTTTTAGTATATAGTAGCTTTAATGCATTAGCTGTATGAAAGTCATCACACCTATCCAGAACAGAGGCAGAAACACAAGTAAATGACATCCTTACTACACATATTTTATGTCTTGTTTTTATTTCCTTTACTTGCCTCTCAGTGTAAACAGTAGATGTTGTTATAAGAGGTCAGTTTTATATGCTGGTGCACCACCGAACTGTTTAGGTTTAAAATGACACTACTGTTTAAGACCCAGTAATTTGGAGAACATATGATTTACTGCGCTGGCACTCTATAAGCCTCATTTCATACCTCCAAGAATGAACTAGTCAAAGTGTTAAATAAACATGAAGTATAAGGCTTGTTTTCTTTCCAAAAGTGCAAGCACTGTGTTACTCTAATGATTAAATATTGTTTAAATATACAACTGAGTGACTAGTTTCACAGTTGATTCTTTCCCTGTGCTTCATTTTCTGTATTAATTATTCTATGTTCAGACAAAGGCTTTAATTAAGAGGCATGAAGAGTTTCTGAAGAGTGGAGCCATAATGGTTTCATCTGCATTAAAGTGATTACAAACAGTTACATCTCTGAAGAAGGAGTAAGGGGGAAAAACATTTTAACTAAGCCTGAATCTACTGGACATTCAAGGACCTGATCCAGTCCCACACCTAGGGCACGATGACCTGATCTCTTCTCACCCCACACCACAAACGGGTGAGATGAGCCAAAGGTGCGAGGATCAGTCCCCAAATGTTGGGGTGGGGAGGGAGGAGTCAAAAAAAAGTAGGCCTTTCTTTCAATAAGATGGGAGGGGAAGTCTCAAAAAAAAAAAAAACATAAGGTGTCTCAAAAAACCTTTCATGATATGGAATGAAGTATTTCTCCGTGTGAAGCATGGCATCCTGCATCCTTCAGCTGGAACGCAACAAGCCGCCGATTTGGTAACCGGCACGAGCCGGGGGACAGAAACCGCTGGTGCAGTCTACGGAATAAGAGACCCATTTTCCCACAAATTTTTGACAGCAATTCGAAGCAGGAGATTAGTAAAACTTTTCATTGCAAAGTAATACAGATCATTAAATTCTCAGAGAGGTCTGTGCCATAGCAACAAGCTCTCACAAATATTAGCACGATCGGCATAATGAAAACGCCGCGGGGGAAACGCGCCCACGTGACATCTTCAGCGAAACCCGTCCCCTAGTGAAAGGATTTTTGGTGCCGTGGTTTCCAGGTTTTTAAACGCAAGATTTGGAGCAAACTTACTTTTTATGGCCATATCAAAAAAGAAAAAGCACTAGGAGAGGAAGACTACGACTGCTAAAAAGTCAAAAAGGTGGTATTTTACGGGAAATTACCTCACAGTACGAGAAAGCATGCTCACTCTGGGTTTTCTCACCGCAGCCCTGATAGCAAACTTACTCAGCTTTGCTGGAAGTCGCTGACTATACAGCATTTGGCATCAAAGCCCTCATCTGGAAATTGAAGTTATGCATGTAAAGTCATACTACATAACACGCCTCTATTAACAGGGACTTAAATTTCCTCATACATAAGCCTGCTCACAGATGCTCGGAAATTTGCCAAACTTGATCTACCAGGCTGAAACTTTCCTTTCTGGCACATGCCTTTGTAAGGGTGAATTTATCAGGGTTTTTGCCTTTTTCATTAATTAGCAACTATCCCGATCAGGACGGTTACATGATTTCCAAGAGCAAACTAAGGGACAAGGAAAAGCCCTCGTGTGCTCTCCTTTCGATGGCAGCTGCAAAATCGTGAGGATGCTGAAGTTATTCAGAGGAAAAGTTTCCAGAGTGTTTCAACTACGGCTGGATATTTGGCAGAACAAAAGGGCCTTGACATCACTAATCTGAACACGGGCAAACTGCTACAAGGCAGGGGGCAGCCTCTGTAGACACTCTTCTCAATTTTGTCTTTGTGATCTTATATCAGACCCTTGGCATCATTTGAATGTAGGGTCTTTTTTTCCTGTAGCTTAATATAGCTGCACCCTTTGCTAGCAGCCACATACACCACTGCTGACACATTTGAAGGAGGCAGCAGATCTGCAGGAAACGTGGACTCAAGAGCCAAAGGACACTGTCAGCGTTCATGGAAACCTTCAATTTAAGTATATGATGACTGAAAAAGATGCAGATACATCGTGAAATCTTTTAGCCCATACCCCTACAGGAAAGTTAGCTAAGTCACCATAATTCTGCAGGCAAGAGTCTAAAACACAGTTATCAAGTGAACTCTGCTTTAGGTTTATGCAGTTCCTAATCCACAGTGCTCTCCAACCATTAAAAAAGCTTTAAAAAATAGGTTGCTAATATCCCATATCAGATAACTGTAACACTAACAATGTGCATTTTGACATTAAAAAAAAGCTTCATCTGAATTAAGAGCTGTTAAGTCCAGGTGCCATTTTCCGAGTTGTCCCTGGCTGTTTTCTGGGCACCGGACAACACCCCTGCGCAGCAGCCTTAGCTGCAACGCAAGCAGGGACGCCGACACGCCGGCGCGGTGGAGCCTGCCGGGCTGCCAACACTTTTCCCGTGGGTAGTTACGCCCGAGGGAAATGGAAAGCGTTCAGGCCAATGGGTAGGTTAGGCAGTGCCCTCCACGAGGCCAAGCCTTCTCCAAAATGTAACCAAGAAAAATAAAACAGTATTCCCAAACCTTCCTTTTTCAGGAAGAAACATCTAAAAATTACACAGGAGAAAGCTCATGCACAGACTGCTAGAGATGCTACCTGTTGCTGGAAAAATATTGGAGGGAAGTTTTGAGTGCCCTACCTGAGGCAATAAAAACACCAATACAGTATGTCCCAAACTTTGTATTCTTCATTTAACAAAAGACACTGCCACAGATAAATATCAGAACAGATTTGTTAATGCTGCACTATTGGCAGCTAAAAACAGATCACCGTAGACTGGAAGACTCAACAACTGCCAGCTGGTAATAAATGGATGGCTCAACCCAAGGATTTACTGCCAGTGGGGGGGAAAAGGAGAGCTATGCAAACCCAAATAAACTGAAAGAACTGAAGAAAACACAACATTTCTTGCAGGCTTTCTTCATAGTACAAACGGGCTGGCAACAGCCTCGGGGGGACAGGCGGCCCTGGCCCAGGCTGCAGCTGCTCCGCAGCAGGCAGAGGAGCCCGCGCCTCCAGCCCCTTCAACGAGCACTAAATTACAGGTGCCCAATGCCAAGCTGTGAAAGTATCAATCATGGTAGCTACTTCGCAAGATTAAGTCCTAGGGTCTCCCTTATTTTTGCACTTCCTCTTCCTAAAAAGATAGAAACGGAGACCATAAAGATAGGGCCGCACTTAAAACAAACGTTTAATAGAACATGCCTAAGAAAACCAACCTGCATTACACCACTACAATGAATTTAAGCAGGACACCCAAAACCGACAACGTGCTCTTTTTCCTGGACGTCATTTGCTCACAAGCCTCTACAGGAAAGAGCAAGCAACTTGTAAGCAATAGGGGTGCGACAAGATACTATTCATATTGCGAGTTAAACTTCCTGACATATGCTGACTGTATTTTTCAATATCGTTTCAGGAAAAACATTTAAATGGTCCAGAGCAATCACATCGCAGGTTCTGGGCCCGACTCTCAACTCGGTTACACAGGGGTGCAATCGATCAAGTCAGACCCGCATAAAATTGATATAGGGGGTCTTATTTTCTTAGAACATTGACTAGATCCATCAGGTAAGATTTTCTATGTGGCACATTATTGATCTCGGCACACCGAATATTAACAGTTTCGAGACAAGACAGATACGTGTACGGTAGCCTGTCATGTTTAACGCTAGCAACCTGGATTCAAGTCACAGCAGAGGAGACCAGTTTGTTCAGAGGGTCTGGAGCAGAAATAACAAGACTTCTTGTTCCTTTTGAAAAAGAAATACAAAAATCAAAAGGAAAAAAGTTACCCAGCAAAGTGAAAGATATGAACTTGATAATTACTTGGGATCAAATTAATATCTGAATGGCTGCCATTATTCTCAGAGGACAACTACTTCATCTATTGTGCAGGTGTGCTCTCCACAAGTAGATCACGTTGATGAAAGCTGCAAGAATTTCAATGACACCTTGAGGGATCTTATGAATAAAATATCAAAAATGGACATCTCCTTTGTATACGAAGATTTTAATGCAAAAATTGTAACAGGTTTATACAGCAGGCCAAGAAAATACGGAACGTTTATTCTACCTTCAGCTGAAGACAGACAGATATTGCCAAGTCAAACTCTTTCATAAGCGTGATAGTTCTTTTTTTAAAAAAAAGTCTCATATTACCTCTGTGCTGAACAGCCCCCCTCCCCCCCCCCAGCTGGGCTCATATCTAAACAGATTAACTACACAGTCATAAACCAACACAAACAAGAAGTGACCCTTTCTGCTCCAAGGATTGAAAAATGGAAAGCCTGCATGAGCAGATTTCAGTGCAATATCAATAAAATTTCTACTCTTTCACTGGACACTTACAAAAAAGGCAATAAAGAGTAAAGCAAAACAAAAATGGATTTACTGATATTTAAGGAATCATAGGCTTGTTCTCGAGGAAGACAACAGCAACTAAAGAGAACCAATTTACAAAAAAAATCTACACCCAAGTGAATATCAAAGCCTTTAATCAGCCAGATTGGACTTTTCCCTGCACTAGATCTCACTCGTATATTGTGGCAAGCTTGTTACAAAATGCACCACTTTGCTAACGCCTAACGGTTCTGGACACCAAGCACCTCCAAACATCCCATCCTTTTCCATTCACATCTGGGACAAAATGAAGGCATGTGTTGACATGAAAGGACTAGTAAAGCCATATAACGAGGCAAATGAGCTGCTGTCCAGAGGCAAGACAACTGTAGTCATCATATTCTGCATGTGCAGGAAAAGAGTGGCCAGGCTGGAGAGGACTGGTCCATGATGATGCCCACGTATTGGACAAAAAGGTTGGGCAGCATGCTGGCTGCCTAAGGATAGGGTTCAACATGTCTTGGAGGAAAAGCAACAGGGTTTGACTGACGAGCCAGAATCACTGCTTCCCAGAGCGAAAAAACGCTGGACCCGGCTCTGTGCAACACTGTCTGCAGAAGGGCTTTTGCTCATGATCCAGCACAGTGAGGGGCAGTGATTTCCTGGGACAGGTAGCTACACCACGGGAAACCACCTGAGAGAGGAGCCTCCGTCCCGCTGAAAAGAGCGCCGACACCTGCCTGCTGTCATTGTGGCTTGCTGCTTTTAATCCTCATTCCGTGGATAAGATCACCTTTTCTCGCTGCGTTTAACCGGATGGCTAAAATCCTAGGGACTCGGTAGCACCTTGCGCCTCCCCCCGCGTCCTCCTCCGGCGAGGAGACTCTAAGACATTATGCAGCGTGGCAATACGCTGCAGGGACTTGCAGCATTTCAAATGTATATGTTTGCCTGCTAATCTGCATCTAGTCAGTTTATGTTATGTAAGCTGTTTAGGTTCAAGGGTGTTTCACTAGCACAGCTTATTGGGGACTGCATTTTCTCCAGGGTACAAGCCAAGCTCTACATCAAAGCCTGATTGAGCAGAAAATATGTGCTAATGTTCACAGCAGTACTCTATTATAGTATAAGTATGCTTGTAAATATTCACTACATGTTATTACGCCATTTGAACCAAGAATATTGCAGGGTGAAGGGTCAGCCCTAATGCTCTCTCAGGAGGCAGCAGTTTTGAATATAACCAAATGGGATAATGGTCAGGAATACCCAGAGGGGGCAATGTAGCACATCGTAAAGAATTGTGCTGCGAGTTTTAAGTTTTCAGGACAACAAAGATGCCAGCGAGATGGCTCATAAGCAGTCATTATTAATGGAATGACAAGGGTAATGTTAAGCAGGATGTCTTTACTATAATAAATCTTGTCCCTGCGCCATTAGTAGTCCTTACAACTGCAAATAGCAGTTAGGTTATAACCTAACATGGCAGAATTTTATCCTCTCAATCTCTAATGTATTTTATAATGCTGTTAAAGTCAGGAATAGCAACTGTTTAAGCTCACTTAATCTGTGAGAAGTTTAAACACGAATTTTAAATGCGAAATCTGCTTTGATAGTAGTTTCTCTTAATTAAATAGATGAAGTAGCTCTTTTTAAGCATACACTGGGCTGTACTAGAGGGTCTGCGGACCACTGTTGAATTTAAAACATGAAATATTTTCCTTCGACTGTTACTCTTGCATTTTAAAGAGAGACACTTTTTATTTTAATTTTAAAACTGTTTCTAGATTTCACTTAGAGACTTTTCTGTTGTTCTGATACTGCGATTTTTCTAGTCTAAAAATAAAATTCTGATTTTTTTTCCTTGAAACCAACTCTTATGGGCAAAGAATCTCTTGAGTATTTTTGTTTGCTTGTTTATTGGCATTTTTAAGGCATTGCTTTTAAATCCATGGATAAAATTTAAAATTATATCCATTTAATCCATGGATAAAATTCTGCTCTCAACACAGCTAAGTAAATCAACGACAATTCCCTTCAGAATGGCATTATTCCAGATTTACACTTATAGGAGAATTCAGAATCAGATCCAAGGACAACATATTACTTTCAAAATCTTTTCCCAAATCATAGGGAAAGTGGTAATACAATTTTGAAGGGTAAATAAATAAATAAATAGAACGGTATTACAGGAGAGCAATTATTCATCTTAATGTATCAAATTTGGGTATGTTAAATGGCTCCTGAATCTTAGCTAACCATTTTATAAATATTTAAACAGCTTCACTGCTAGCTATCCATTTCACCTGCTTTGTTTTTCTTCTACTGATCTTCCAGAAATAGCTATGGAAATCGCCAGTTCAATCAACTCTACATAATACTGTGGCAGAGCTGGAGTTGCATCATGATGGATTGAACCTAGAATATTAATCAGTGTCAACAGATTAGTAGCTAGTATGATCAGGACCATTTCCCACAGTTCAGTTGTTCAAGATCCTCCTTGGTAGCCTTACATTTCTGAAAGCTGCCAGAAAACATACTGAAGTTAAGTGAAATTTTAAAAAAAATAGCAAAATGATAGGCTTAAGTTTTTTCCATATCCTTTCCAAAAAAATCAAATGCTTAAAGCATGCTTTACTCTGTGGCAACTTCGGAAAAATAAATGAAACTAAAAAGCCTGATCCTTCCCTTGTTCCAATAGGTATTTTACAAGCCACTGCTAACACTCAAGTACAATCAGCTAGATCTTGCTTCCCAAAGCGGTCCTCTTTGCAAATGCTCAAGGCCCCTACCACCACACGGCAACGATAGCGTCTTTCTGCACATAAAATCCATTGAATCAGACTCTAATCCTTCAAAAACACCAAGACCAACTTTATCACATCTGAATACTCCCAAGAATTCTTCTAAGGTCTATTCAAGTTCATAACATTGGACTTCTGTGGGTTTTGAGCAGAGGAGCTTTGTGTTCTGTTACTTCAGTTTCTTTTAAAATACTTCTTAATTTTAGCAATATTTAATTCCAAATAGACATTCTACTGTCAAAAAGTAGAACTGAGGACTTCCCTCTAATTTCTATGTAGGATTTGTCCACAGCAAGCCTTACAGCAGCTTATAGACCCATCCTCTCAGTGGGAGGAGCGAGATGCTGATCGGAGGTGCCCTATCCTGTGGCATTCCAAGGCCGCAGTGAAACAGGCTCTCCAGAGCTCAAGGGAAGGATCAGGCTGCTCTGTTCATCCAACACTTAGTGTGGCAGAGCTTTTGGCTGTTGAGAATGAAATCTCTTTTCCGTACTGAAGCTAGAGCTTGGGGGAATAGGTATAAAGACACATGCCTGAAGCGGGCTGATGGGAATTAGCCTTGTGTGATTTGAAGATATGAGGAGCATTTCCAGAGGACAAAAGATACAGAGGAAGGCATCCAGAGGACATCACCAACCCGGCTCAAATCCAGCGAGAAGCCTTGTTACCTAACTAGGATCATTTGCTTTTCTTTGGCATTGCACCATAGTCCGTCTTCCCCTTCTATGAATGTTAGGGGCAAAACACATACACCAATTAACGAAAGAGCAAATTCGAGGATGAGCAGTTTTGACCTCTCCGGTATTGGCTGCACCTACATACTCTGCAGCAGGCTTTGGAGCTGGAGCCAAGCAGCTACGGGACTCTGCGCCCAAGCCTCGCCGCCACGCTACCCGTTCTGCGCGTGCCATTGTACTGCATTTTCCAAGACAGGGCAAGGTATTAATTCTCTATTTAATGCACTCCACTTTCGCCTTTGCAAATCCATTCATACCCAGAGTGGGCCTAAATGAGCCTCTTGAATAAACAGAGCTCCCTAATTGGGTAGATACTGACATGATCTGCGCGTGGGGGCTCAGATACGCCTGTAGCCTGAGCGAGCACAGCTTCGGCTCTGAAAAGGCTGCGGGGATGGAGTAATTCTATTGACTCTTCATAGTCAATACCAGCATTGTAATACAGACAAAAAGAGCCTTTTCAAGTACAAGAACGTCTTTGAACACAATACAAAATGGAAACCTCAGCTGTCAGGATAGGTGCAATTTGTTTTCCTGCCATACCGGATATTTGTGACATTCCAGCGCACCGGATAGCTTCAGCAGGAGCACAGAGAAAGAGACGGCGTGGGTAAGTGCTGGTGCTCCACCTTAAATAAGTTATGAATTTCTTCTCTCTCCCAGATATAATCCCCCAGTCACCTACCATTAAAACAAATTTCAGTGGATTACACGCACTGAAATTAATCCCACGTATAAGGAACATCACTTAACATTTCCTTTCAGCAGCATATACGTCCCCCCAAACCAAGTAAGAACAAACGTCGTGCGCTAAGGGTCAGATTCACTGTGGCAGACGGTAACTTGCCTGAAGTTCGAGGACGGCACACGTCCGAGTAGGCAGGCGCAGCTCGAGGGGCAGTTACAGGCGGGACAAAACCATCGCCACCATTTCTCCCGAGGAGGAAGGAGGGCTGTAGCCAGTCGCACATGCCCTAAAACTCGGTACGTCACTGGCCCCAGAGCACACGAAGGAACCCGTTACACCACAGGGGAGGGACAGGGGCCCTCTCTAGCTATCTGTCTTTCTTAGCTGCATGTATTCCCGAAAAGCAGAGTCTTCATCAAAACAAACCACTCTTACTAAATACTTCGACATGCAAAGGAAGAGTAAGAATTCTGATAGAGGCTGAACGCGGTCTTAAGCAAATAAAAGCTTACGTCCCCAACAGGAGAACTAACCCCCTCAATCCCAGACTTTAACCCCCAACTCTTTGCTTTGCAAATGCAGCGTGGCAGCAGCAAGTAGCAGGTAAGTGTCTGGCTGGCAGGGAAATGAAGGACAGCATTTCCACCAGGGCAAAGAGAAGTCAGGTTTTGGACCAAAATACACAACCAATCTTGCCTGCTACCAGCCAAGTAAAGCAGAAGGGGCTGCAGCCCACAGTATTTCGCCCCAATCCACCAGGGCCCACGTGCGCAGCATGAAGCACTGTATAGCCGTAACCTCCAAAAAGCTTAACAAACTATTAGAAATATCTCCTTTTCTCCCCACACTTACAACTGTGCGAAATGCAATCAGAAAGGATACAAATTTGTCAACAGATTTTCAACAGCTAAACGCAATGCACAGAAGTCACATGTAAAGAGCTGGCTTAAAAGTTAACCTAAAATTAACCTAACACTCAAAGAGATAACTTTTAGCTTAAGTCTCATTAGCCCTAATGCCTGACAACACCCTTTTCTCAGTGATCACTCTTTCAGGATTGTTTAACACCTCCCACTGTAAGAATTAATTGGGATCCTTTTTTCTGGAGGCTCTAGACACAATGAGACATTAAGCAAGGAGTCCTCAGGTGGGGAGATGCTGTATCCTTTCCCATTCCTCTCCATTCACCTTCCACAAGCTGTTACACCTTTCCTCTTCCAACTGCTAAACAAATGCATTCACCAGGTCCCCCCGACTCCTGGCACCAAGAGACCAGGGGATAGCAGTCTATTTCTTCTCTCATAGCAAGAGAGGGCCGAGTCACACCTCTGAAGGGCTCAGGTTCAAATCCTGATAACATACCGGAAGGGCAGTTACAGGTTTGCAGAACATAATTTGTTGGGTTTTTTCATTTTTAAAGGATACATATAAATATCATCAGGTCAATGATATTCTTGAGAGCAACGTCAAGTCCTTAAGGGATATTTTCGTTTCATGGAAACGCTACAAAAGTGGAACAGAAATTTGAGTTCTTATTCTCTACTTTGGTCAGTCACATCAAAATTAAATTCCAGAACACACCATTCCTCTTAGCTTTCACCCCACCAATACTTCTCCTACATTTTTATTTTCCCCCTCTTTCCAACACATATATGGAGCCCATGAAGACTGTTACACTCTAGAAGCAGACACAAACCACCATACTGATAGGCTGGAGAGCAAACACGAGGCTGCGAGTTGGGAGGCAAAAGTGGGTAGAGCCCGACCGCGCACGCAGCACGTTTGGTTTCCTCACCCAAATGCAAAGCAGAACACTGAGAGCTCGAGAGGGCTGCTCTCTGGTGAGGTTCAACATTAAGATGTGACAAGCTCCTCATATACACGAGTATAAATTATATGCAAAGTCCATACGCTTTGTTCTGACAAGTGTCCAGAGGGAAAATTCTTGAGATAAAGCTGTAGCTTTCTAAGGCACAAGGGTAGGGTGGGTAGAATGAAGATTTTATCAAAGAAGTGGAGCACTGAAACACTGCTTTTCCTTCTCTCTGCACCTTTCCACCCACTTCAGTATCACCCTAGCCCACAGGGAGTTTTTTTTTTTTTTTTTTAAATAGCTAAACATTCATAGGGAGAGATCACCACAATAAAAGTCCAATGCCATTTTTTCCCCTCAGAGAAAAAAATGTCAAGATTCAGGAACTGAAATGACGCCCTTCTGCCATGCCTTGGTCTCGTGTGAACCAGGAACAGGCAAGACACTTTGCGCAATTCCCAGCGATAAAACACAAGCTCAACTCTGGATGCCCACCTTTCCTTTTTATTTCAGGTTCTCTCAATGACAAGGTGGGGGGGAATTAGTTACAGCAAAACGGCTAAATAGAGAAGTACCTTCTTCTGGGTGCACAGGCTCAAGTAAGTGCTATTGCTTATCCAGAAAAGGGGAGCTGGGTGAAACATGGGTATGCTCTCTCATGGGGCCAGAGACAGAGCTCCATCAAAGGTGAGCATCTGCTTTCCTCGTGGCTCTCAGAGGTATGTTAAGCAACTTCTTGATGTTTAAAGGGATTCTGCCTTTTCCCAACAAAGTAATTATGTTCAAAAATAGCAAGTTTTTGAAGGAGCCACCAGAGTTTACACTCCGTTACGCAGTAAATACAGCAATGGTCACTGCAAGTCATCTCCCCGCTTCAGCGCTGTGGCCTCCAGCTATCTCTGGACCTCAAATAACGAGATCAGGTCAGGTTGCATGGACCTCCTGGAGCTAGACACCCATCCTCACACCAACAGGAGTGAACCTCCAGCAATAGACAATGCTGGGACGCCAAAGCAGACGGACCCCAAACCTTGGCCCTATCATACTCCTTCCTCTAGAGTGGATCGGGCAAGCGTCACCAGAGAGTTCACTGTGAGCAAAGAGGGTGCCCCAATCTTCAGATTGCTCAGAGGTTCGCTAAAAAGGCTCAAAAGTGCCAAAGGATTTAGAATTTCATTTTTTTATGCATGATGTTAAGAATAGGGCGTTTCAATTTTATTCTTGTGACAAGCTACCTTTGATAACTCCATTTCAATTACCATTCTTCTGAGCAAAAGGCCAAATAGTATTTTTAAGTGATAAATGTGAACTTTGATCATTTTACCCTGCTCTGTTTTAATATCACAGACCCTTTTATATAGCCTTCTTCAGGCAAGGTCCAAAAAACTATTTCCACACATGCCTGTGAAGGCTACAAGTCCACACTGAACCTTCCGTAGCATTTACTGAATCAAGACAACCTAGTTATCTTGACAAAGTTTGCTTTGATATTTTTAAAACAAACACAGATCTGTAACACTTTCATCGTATTTGGCAAGAAAGATTTTTGTAGCAGGCAACAAATTCGAACATAAAAGAAAAACTGTTGCTTAAGAGCTCAGTATGGATCCTATGCAAATACAACATAAACATTAACGTTCACCCTTAACTATGTTTACCTCAAAACCGTAGAGTTCATCAATTATTAGACATTGTTTTAATGCACACAGTATGCCCCCATAATGCAGCAATAAGTCCCAAAGACTTATGTAAAATATCTTTTTTTTAATCATGTCTAGTTTCATAGACAAAAGTAATCACTAAAAAGCCAGTGGCTACAAAAACTGCAAACAAAATGAACCTTTAAAAGCTAATGACTTAAGGGTGATTTTACAGACATATAAAGTATGTTAGGGGCTTACACTATTTGTCATTAACATATATTTTGAAAGCTTGGCTAATATAATGTGACACAAAATTAGTCAAACACAATTCATGCAATATTGTTTAATTTTACTCCTCATTTAACTTGGTTTTAAGCAAAATCATTATGTCACATGATAACATTCACTTGAACAAGAAATATTTTATAATGGTGTCTGCGTTTAGAAGTGAGTTATTATGAGCTACATGCTGAACACATTCTTAACTATGAAAACTATAAAGCTAATAGCTTAATCATATTTTGACAACATCTACATACTTTATGCATTATTTACAAGAAAGATATAAAATGAAACTACTGAATATCTTGCACCATACTTCACAGTCATAGTTAAAAGGTTAAAAATATAACACATTTATCTTCCACTGGCTTTACATTTGCATAGGAATATTTGCATACCGTGTTGCAATGTGCTCTTAATGTAAAATTTAACCTTTGTACTTTCTCTCTGATGTGTAAGGTACACTCATTAAGCTAAAAATAACGGTAAAAATAAGTTTGCTGGTGAAATACATTCCACAAATGATTCCCTTGAGCAGTGAGGAAAGGTAAAACGTGGGTGGGAAAACATTTAATTGAATTAACTCCTCATTTCCTATATTTTTACTTTAAATTTCAAAGGCAACGCCATTTGACTGGTGGTATCTGTCAACCACGTGAATTGCACCAAGTTTCATCTTTATCACTGAGGCTTTTGGTACCCTTTAATCCTTCGTGAAGGGGGGCCACCTTGCTACATGTCAGTGGAGGTTGACCCACCCGACGTCCCTTAACCGCAGAGTCAGTGAGTGCCGGGACCCTGCCGGCAGCGCGTGGTTTGGCACGACAGGTGAAGGGGCACCTCTTGGTGAACCTTGGACACAGCTCATGGGAACAAATTTGTTCCCGTTTCCTAGATCTCCGAAGCCTGCAGCGTCCCCTTTTTTCCTCCAAACGAGGCTAGCTCTAAGTCAGTCTTGCAGGATGCAAGACAAAGCAGCTTCTCCGTTTTGGTGATGCTTATCCAGTAAAAATATCATCTTGCTGTACACAAAGCATGTCAACATCACAGAGCGGGAGAGCGTATGATCCACCAGAGCTTTGCTTTACACACTGAGAAAATACAGAGGAATTTGCTGAACACTACCGAGCAGGTCAGCAGCTTAACTGCTCCAAAGCAATTAACGGCTGCTCCGTGCATTTCCCTTCCCAAAAATTCATTCAAGCACTTCCCTGAAACGATAGGTTTGTTGCCGCCTTGCAGCTCCTTCCGTATTCCAAAACCCCTTTGTGTAAAGGGATGCTGCGCGAATTGCTTACGAGCGGTAATTGGAACGTTATTTTCTTCTTTTTAGGGCAGAGCCAGCGTTGGCGCTCCTCGGCTCTGACCCACCGATGACCTCCCGCGTTGACCTCAAAGGACTACTTTCTCTTTTGGCAAGAGATAATTCAGTCTCCCTGGTATGCCTCCTGGGCACAGTCAAAATTATGTCTGGTGATGCTGTGACGGGGACTACCGTCTACGAAGGACGGCACTAACACCACCACCTTCAATTAATTCAGGACCTCGGGATGGCCTTGAACTGCCGCCCCGGCGGAGCGCGGCTCCCGCCGCTCGCCTCCCCGTCCCCGTCCCCACGGGGCGCTCACCTGCAGTAAACCCTGCCGCTGAAACAGGCGGCAGCGTTTAAGAGATATGCAAACGCATGATTTTTTTTTCTTGCAAAAGCAAGTCAGTTCACAGCGTCCGGTATCCCCTGTTTGTGCCGCATAAGCGAGAAGGAGACGGGAAACGCCTGGACGCTACGTAACGGTGCTTCACTACGAGCAGAAACAGCCGTCTGCACAGAAAATTATACGGCCGCAGAAAGTTTTAAATAAATAGTAATAGGCTAAATTTCCAGGAAATATTTACTGAAGGAATTGACTATTGAACTTTTACTTGTTTCCTACATCACCCGGACTCGCACGGCGCGAGCTGGTGATTGCTCTTGTAAAGATTCGTACCGCGGTAAATAAAAGCGTACAGCCGCAGCAGCCGCCTGTTATTACAGCCGAGCGCCAAGGTGTACCGAGCGGGAAAGAACTCTCCCAGGGATAAATTACATGTGATGAGGGCCAAAAGAATACAGCTCCTATTTCAGGAAGTCTTCCAGGCAAAAGCAGAGATTTGGCAGTTTTAGCGTTCCTTTCAAGACAATACACGTACACCAAAAACATTACTCTTCACAGAGTACCCCAGAGGCCTTTCCAATCATCTGGATGCTCACAGTTATTCCATTCCCTCAAATTCAACACAGATCTTCTTTATTAATTTTAATTTGTCATCAATAACCTGACAGGCTCTCTTTCGGCAAGAAATACTGTATTAACTGTTTCACTCACTGTGGCAGCTATTAAAAATGTGATAATGATTAGCAGTAATGAGGTCAAATAGAATAATGTGAGTATAAGTTGCTACCAGCGAAATATATAACACAAGAGGATTTATTATGTTCACTTGCTGAAATGTAATTTAAAAACAGGATATTACCACCTGCTATGCTGGCTCATAGGGTTATCCAGATCATTTAAGCATTTCCTGCTAATATGTTTATTTGCTTCTGGCAGATATTACTACTACTGTATTGCAAATAACTACACTTAAAATAAAGTTAATTGTTGCTATCTACTTAATATAAATATGATTATGGAAACAAATCATTAGATGACTAGCTGGTAAACAAAGTTATTTAAATATCAGTAGCATTTAGGGAAAAAAATGATGTAGTGCTACGTAGAGTCACGGGCTAATCAGGCGCTCCAAAAGTAGGTCTCTGGTTAAGAAACTTTTCTGTGGGTGCTCAGGGAGGAGGGAGAAATACTGTAAGGCTAGCACCACCACCAAACACTTTCTAGAGCAGGGAGAGGTTGCAGATTTTGCACATTTAGGCAAATGAAGCAAAATACTAGCACTTGATCAATAGGAGAAACCAAGAGATAATCTCATTACTCACCTGTATTCTTCTAAAAAGATTTCAGATTTTGACATCTTCATATTACTTTTCAGTTTGTTGATCTAAATATATTAATCCTAGGGTTTTCACTACACAGAGACAGGACAGTTTGATAGAAATCTGGATGAAATTGCAGGTCTGTTTAATCTACAAAAGCTTTTTTAGATTGGGAAGATATGAGCTTAATACAAAAAAAAAAAAAAAAAGCTCATTCTCAGAAGGTTGAGATTTAATTTTGAGCAAAGATTATGGAGACTAGGCCAAATTCGGCTTCTGCTTACACAGTTTTAAATCCTCTGAAATAAGTAAGTATTCCAACCCTAAACCTGCGTAACCTAAAGCATGATTTAGCCATCAGCATTGAGATTCTTATGTCTTGGGACGGTACCGTCTCAAAACTGAAGTTCTGCTAGATAAAGGAGAGAGCAACAGGATTACTTATTTTTGTGATATACGTGATATCAGCAGGGTCTTGGCAGCTAATCCCTACTGGGGAGGGGAGGGGTGATTTCTGGAAAATATTAATCAGCTGTTTTACAGTCTGGTATTATTACCTCTCTTGTATTTGGCTTTTCAATAGAAATAATGAAAAATGAGCAAAAGCAGAGGTAAAAAGGATCTAAGTAAGAGGAATGGATGTTGCAAGTCATGCCAAAAAAGTAGTAACAAATGGACATTTTAGAAGCAAAAAAGTATGTGTATATTTATCCTATTTAAACAGTTTTTAAATCTCTCATACGCTTGTTAATGTTATCCTACATATATCTATTGAACCAAAAAAAGTGAAAATTCCTGAGATTTACATAACTTATACACACACACACACACCTTCAGTAGATGCTACTTGACTCTCACAGAGCACAGAGTAGGCAAGAGTTTGAAGGCAACTGTGAACATGGAATCCAGAGTAATAACAATAAGGTAAAGGCTTTCTCCAACTCCATCTATATCTTTCCAAATACAAAAAGCAGTGTCACTATTCATCTTAAGTGAAAAAAGTAGACATATAAAGATTACAAAGAAGAGACAGCAAAGACTTTTCTATTGATAAAGTGACAGGATATAGCATCCAAAAGAGATGGGAAGGGAATAATCTGGATAAAAGTTCCTGTCATCCCACAGAATGTCCCACAGACAGAAGCTTTGTCTATCCTTTCACTCTGTCCTCTCAGACACCAGCAGCGGAAGCATGCAGGTCCTGATCTTCGGCTACTTTGAGACTGCTCTACCAGGTATGGACAAGCCCCAGAAAGCACCATTTCGGGTCCTGGCAGGATCACTTCCATGCAGGGGGATCCTGACAATACCCAACTCCCACAACATGGGTTTTTTCCCTGTAACTAATGCAGAGGGCAAGGCTTAGCCCAGAGATCCTCAGCTGTTGTACAGAGATAATTATTGGTTGGCATAATTGAGCTGCTGGAGGACTTTCCCGTTGCAAAGTCAGCATTAAAAGATTAACACCATCCTTGCACCTCCTCTTTCCCGAGCTAGATTTTGCACTACCCAGGAAAAGAAAGAACAGGGGAAACAAAAATAAAGAGAAAGAGAGATCAAGGCTGCTCAAAAGTCAAATGATTGATAACATGGCACGGGGAAGGGCAGAGGGATAAACGAGGCGGTGAATGTTAAGCACCCTGCGTACCATATGCTGGGAGCACAATTCCAAGAGCTTTGTCTTCTTACAGCAAAAGCCGTAAGTGATGCCACGTAGCTGCGAGCAGTCATTAGAGACTACCGGCTCGTAGAGCCATACACGGGTACCGGTTAGCTTCCTGAATCTGTGCCCTTCATCTCATGTAGCAACAACACAGGCTTTACATATCAGCTAAATTTGAATTGATGATGGGTACAGTGTTTGTAATTCTACATCAAGCAGCTCTTGTGTCTGGCATTTATTTGTGCTATTGCTTTGGCAGATTCTTCCAGAGACTCTTCTCATCTGACATGTCAGGTCTACAATCAAAGAAGAATAGTGAATTCACTTTTACAGTTAGGCAAGCTGAATGCTATTACCCATGTATTTGTCACCAACCTGCAGATCCCAGCCTCTAATCTGCCATCTGGATGGATGCTACAAAGTTAAGAGCCAGGGACATGCATTTCTCAGTAACTACCTGCTGTCAGCTATTATTTTAAGGATCCTGTGATTTTCTTTTATTTTGACTAGAAAAAACAAGGCAGCTGCAGTAATAAAAAGGCATATCAACTAGTCACTTTCTGGCAGATTTGTCACTGGTGTGGATACAGTAGTGGTATTTTTTGTTAGCAAATGTATACAGTGGAATATAATATTGTAAATCTGTAGTGCGTTCTCCACAAAGAAAAAAATCCTTTTTAGAACCTTGTATACCAGTCAACAAAATAAAAAATGAAAATGCATTTGTTTTCACCTTATTGTACACATGTATTATATTTTTCTTTTACAATATTGTCCATTGTGTGCAACACACTTTGTAAATACTGTGTTTGTTCTTAAAAATTGCTCCTGTCCTCCAATTTCAGTACAGTTCTGATGGCTGCATACACGGCTACTGTCCAAGGCCTGGGTTGTAAATATTTACTGAGAAGAATCGAGGTTTTATGTTTGGAGAATGTGCAGAATAAGATTAACTTTTCAATTAACAATTGAACAATTAACAACTTTCAAATTAATCTATTATAATAATGCTTTGAAAAAACCCAGGCAAGAAATGCAATGATGGAAAACTATACTGGACCAAATTAATCCCTCGTGTGACTCTATTTCAGTCAACATAGTAACACCAGGATAAAATGATAATTAATTGTTATTAACACGAGCATGAAGCAACTGACGTGAACGGTACAAGAGTACAAGCAAAATGTACAGAACTGTCAATCCTGCTCGTCCCAGGCACCTACACAAGGGTCGCTTTTCATGTTCAGTCTTGCTGTAGTATTAAATGAACCTTGTTGGTTATTTACTAATGATATCAACAGCCTTCAGGGTGACCATCATGCAAAGCCAAGCAGAGTTCCTCTCAGGCCCAGTGCAATTATTCTGCGCCATCCTGGAGATTAGAGAGATCGGGAGCCCTCTGCTCAGCAGAGCAGCCTCCAATAGAGGTGCAGGCTCTTACCAAAATCCTCTGTACTCACTAACAGGACAGGAAAACAGGAGAACACGCTCCTCAGTCTCATAAAGACCACAGTTACTGAGGAAGGTGAAATAAATTCCAGGTTCATGCCTCACCAGAAGCCAGCACACTAAGAAGTGCATTACAAACCCAAACCATGCAAAAAGACAACTCCCAGCTCCCCACACACCACACAACGCTGAGGGCTACGAAAGCTTTCACATACACCCTTTCACTTCCACCCTGAACGAAGGAACTGCTAGCACATTGCCACAGGTGGCTGCTTTGTTGTTGAGGAATCGCATATACCACACAATTATTTTTTACTTACAGGATAAACATTGACCACTTAATTACAAAAGGCTTGCTTCAGCAAAACTCACCTCTGTGGTTGCCAGCTCACTGCAGCTCCTCCAGCCACCCAGCACCCAGGTGTCGGCAATAATTGCTGGTCCCAGGGGAGGGAGCAGCCTGCCCTGCCCAGCCTTATGTGCTGCCTCCCTGGAGGAGGCACCCACCTACCCGCACTCGGGGCCCCCACTGCGCACTGAGGACAGGTCACCGTCAGTGACGCTCGTTGATCACTGCGGTGATCTCCAAAGAGCTGGATCCAAGAGGACCCCTTCGCTGCTTACATGTTGGTTAAAGTAAACTTTCCCTGCACGTTGCTCTTCTAGACTCTTGGGAGGAACAGAAGTTTTATTCAGTGCCTTCAAGGACAACTGCAAGAAGTTTGCACCACATCAGGAAAAAAATAATGGAAAAACCACAAAGTGCATAAAACTTTCTCAGGGAGGAGGGAAGACTTGCATCCCCCAAGCAAGACAATGCAGCGCTGTTTGTTTTTACAGTATCCCTAAAATAGGAAGAATTAGCCCTTTGCAACACAAAAATGCTAGAGTAATTATTCCAAACCTTCTGAAGTGCAGGACACCAGTGGAGATGCTACTTCCTCAGGTCTGGGGCTGGTCCTCGTGCTGGGACAGGGTTAGACTGCAGATAGGATTCAGACAGAGGAGGGAGAAGAGAGCCACGGGCTGCTGCAAACAAATGCCCTCACTGCCACATGTCACACGAAAGGTTGGAGCTGAACTGAAGGCATGGCTACCTCCTCCCCAGGTTCAACCCCGAGTTCACTGCACCCTTCGTTGGTGCAGACCTCTTAGGGGGGCAAGCATTCTCCTGAGTGGAGAAGCTGATTTCTTGCTTACAGCTGATGAGTTTTCACTAACGGTTACATAACTCTGAGCACTTTGGGATCTAATTTTGGTAAACGTGTACAATTTAGATGTTTATTCAAAACATTCAAATTGCATCAGTCTCCAAGATGGTTATGTCAGCTACAAAAAGTGGACATATTGTTGATGGCTGAGGAGCACTCAGGGTGTATAGCATTCAGTGAATTAAATTTTAAAAGTACTTTCAAATGATTCAGAGTGATCCAGTTTGGATCTCAGATAGCATACGGCATAATCGGATCACTCTTGTCCTCTATGTCTTCTTCCATTTCACTTGCTTGGTCTAGTTTTAAATTAGACGGTAAGCTCTTGAGGGCTAGCACCACATTCTGTATAATTCTGTACAACTCCGTGCATCTCTGATGCAAATTAGAACAACTGAGTGCTATTGCAATTGAAACAACTAGTGGGGAGAATTGATGTTGTGTTTTTTAAAGGCTAAAATAGGAATATTGAAAGACTTTTTATGAGATTCCTTGCACTTATATTTTCATACCGTAATCAATAAAAATAATTTAAAACTATTAAATGCAAGTTCTTCTGTGAAAAGTGACTATAAAAGTAGCACTACAGCATTCTATGTTGCAGGACTGCCAACCAAATCTGCTCAGTTCACATGTGGATGGGTTTTTATTTCTAAACCTCACTTTTGCAAAACAAAAGCTCAGATCTGCAAGCACTGTTGATGCTGGCTTGTGCCCCACGTGTCACGAGCAATAATGGTCATCAGCGACATGTGGGGCTTCAGCTCTCCCTCAGCCCATTCTCCACCTTGAGCAGCTCCTTCAGGCACAACAAATTCTCTTATTGGAAGCATCTGGAACCCAAAAAGTTGTTAAGTTCCAAAAATAATAACGGACCGCACAAAGTTGTACACAAAATGCAACACATAGCTAGTCCTTGAGGAGTTTCAATTTCAATGATGAAATGAAGATCCGCCAGAAAGCCCGGAGGAAGGATTAACTTTCAAATTTGTTTCTTTTTTTATTTTTTCAGATACTGAAGAAGGGAATCTTTAGCAAGACACACCAAATAGTAAACAATTGAAAGAAAATCTTTGAAAGGGTAATGTCGTCTGTAAAGCTGATGCTGTGATGAGTGGTACCTGCCAAAATCTAATCTGGGCATCCAGCTTAGGGAAGACTTATGCATCTCATAAAGTTGTCATAAAGCCAGTTTTACAGATGGAAGTACAAGCCGCTCTTTGAAGATGCTTCATAATGCTTAGTAAAATCTATGCAGATCTGGAGGTTCCTACCTGGTTTTGGAACACAACTATGTACATGAACCATTTTACTGAGATTTCAACTCAGATAATAATGTCTAATTTCCATGCCCATTTTAACACTATTTATTATTAGCAATTCTTAGGAAAAGGTTTCTACTATTGCAGTAGTTACAGTTGCAGATATTGGGAGAGGTTCTCCAATCCGCTAAGGCAATTTGATGCTCACAATTAGCACCAAAGTCGCATGCCAGGCAGCTTCGGAGAAGATGGTGACCGGAGCAATATGACGAAACATGGGGACAATCCTAAACAGTGGGTCGAATGTTCCTGATTCCTGCTGATGCATTAGCCACCAGGCCTGTTAAGTGTGAGGCAGCCACAATCAGCCTCCACCCTGGCAATGCAGCTCAGGCATATTGGACAAGCAAATGTCAAAGCGAACGTACATGATTAGGTTATCCCTGCATTTTCATCATACATCTCACCTATCCCTGTAGCCATAACATGGAGTAGCTAAAATTTACATAGAGAACATACGCGTTGGCAACAATAAAAGGAAAATCCCTCTTTCTTTTTCTTATGCTTATACAAGTCACAAGTGACTATCCAACTATATTTCAGCAACTAAATGAAAAATAAGGTTTAAACTGAATTCTGATAGCAGTAGGATTACAGCTGAAACACCGAGAGAACTGTGTAAACATTCCTGGTAGTATCTGTAAATCCAAGTGCTCTATAAGTCAATCTTAACTCAAATGTACTCAGTTCAGTTTCAGTTAAGATGAACTCAAACTTGAATTCTTGTCAGACTTACAAATGTGCGTGTACTGAATTTACGTATATGTAACCGAAGCCAAATGCCGGTCCCCCACCTCTCAGAACTTCTGATATATCCACAAACAGAGCTGGTCAGATATATTCAAAAAGCGTCTTCAACAGAAAATGGCTTTCCTGTAAAAGAGAAATTCTCTCTCCCTTGCCTAAACAGCCTTCGCTGTGGAAAAAAAAAAACAAGTGCTTCTTTAGATTTTAAAATTTCTTGGAAAAACACATACTTTCCTTGATTCACAGGGTTTTGTTTTTCCCAGAAAAATATATAATCAAAAGATCTAAAATAAATATATATTATTATTTGAAAAATAATATATTTACTTAATGCTACATTTGACTACTTAAACAGCAGACCAGCTTAAGTTCTTGCTGAGTCATTGTACCTTAGTGATACACAGCTGTAAATGAGAGGACATATTCATTTGAGGGAGAAGGTTACTACAGGACCCACCTCTCTATTTCAATCCTCTCCCCCTGCCTTGTGAGCAACCCCATGACGGCCAGCACTGCGCTTCCGCATGCCTCCAAAATCAACCGATCTTTTACAGCTCAGTTCTTGAACTCAGCTGTGTGGCTCAGCAATAGTGCAATGAACATAAAGTAGCTTTAGTACCATCATTAGACCTTCAAAATTACAAACAGTGGCTTACTCACAAGAAGAGAAGAGCAATCTGTATGCTTTATTTATTCTTTTCAGAGCTGTCAGAAGACCATTCCTTTATAGTGGGCAAAAGTGTTCAAATCTTTGCATGGAAAGCTAATCTTCAAAATGAAAGAAAATGTAGGATTAGTTAGTACAAAATTCTGCTAATAGATTAAAAGACTCTCTCGTAACCTTTTAAAGTTATTTATCAGTAATTTATTAACACAGTTAGAGCAAAAATGACTGTTGTTTTCAGAATTCATTTTTCAGGCTGCAGACTTATACCAGATGACACTCGGGCTCCGGCTCTTTGGGAATACACATCAAACTCTGGTTCATAATTTATGTAATGACATATACTTGGACACTGATTAGCTACCTTATCAGCCCTGTAATAAAGGAAGCATAACCCCTAGTTTATCATTCATTTATCTGAAGTCATTTTGAATAATATCACAAGATTGTAATGTAATCATTATGCTGTACAGCATGTGTGGGCCAGTACACTACACTGTCAGTGTCAGAGGACTGTCATAGTTCATACTACTTAATTTGCTCACTTCTTACACATTTATGAAATTGGAGTCAACAGTCTAGTGTAGCAGTAATATCCTGGGTAAGAGACTTGCACAAATTGTTAATAGGGTGTTCAACGTGAGTGTGAAGAAGTGCAAGACAAGACAAAAACTGGTTTTGTGATAGATTTCAGAGAAAATGCAGCCTGGTAGTCGATGAGTGAATTGAATTTCCTTTGACGTTTGCCATCAAAAGTACCTGTAGACTTTGTTGACGCTCTCTCTGGATGTGAGAATGACGTTTTCTTTCAGATAGCTTAAAAGCCTTCTGTAAGGCAATGAGATTTCTTCATTGTCTGTAAAGCAGTGAGATTTCCTGGATAAGTTTCAGAGCTTACAGTAACGTCCACAATCAGAATAAACAAGAGCATTTTGTAGGCTGCTGAGTCTGGAAAGCACAGAAAGCAAAGCAACACATGAGGATATCTGGCAAACTATAGTATAGCCTTGTCTTTCCTCTCAGGGTTGCTCATTTTCAGTTTATAACCAAGTTTCACAATAGTTGAGATTTCTCTTTAGAACCTGAGCTTTTGGAAATGATATTAATTGAGGGTTTCAGCTTTCATGTTAGGTAAAGGTTTCTAGCCTTCAGGGACTAAGAGAGAACCTCAGAAATGTGATCTAGTGGTGTCATGAGGAATCCAAAAAAAAAGTACCATAATTATATACATATATTAGCATATGTTTATGCCAGTCTCATGGAATTCAGTGCTCAACTTAACAATTTGTTTTGAACATCTGAGGTGCACAAGAACTGTAAGAGAGGCATAGAAAGAGAAAGTAAATATGCATAGCAAGTCTTATCCAGAACAGGGGGAAGAAGTGAAGAGTCTGGAAAAAAGATATGGTGGCTAGAGGATGGACTGCTGTCATCTAAAGAAAATTACTGGAAACTCCGAATATTTGGAAGTTGCTTAAAAGCAGAGTTGCCAAAAAAAAAAGACTTGAAAAATACTATGTCCCCTCTATTCACAATGACCTTAATTCCACCTGAGTCCGCAGCGCAATGTCTGGAGAAAAGCTATGAGAAAGCAGAATCTGACCTATTAAGACTTAAATATCAGCAAAGATACCTCAGTACCTGCTCAGTACCTGGGACAGTAAGGCTGTAATCTAAGTTTATGACCTTTCAAGCCTTAATTTTACAAATCTAATTTTCTCCCTGCTTTTTATGTTCTCCGGCAGGGTATGAAGTGACAATATAAGGAAAGAGGAGAACAAACGCTAGGTTAGCATACAAGAATGAGAAAATCGGCTGGAGAGCATTTCCGGGATTTCCACTCAGGCTCGTTTTTAAACACTGGAGAGTTGTGGGAGTAAGGCGGACCGCAGCCCAGACCACAGAGGCTGCACCATTCTGGCAGGGGGCGAAATGAAGACAGGCCCTGTGCCCTTGGAATGGCAGACACCATCGTAGACCCACAGCTCAGATAGGTTAGGCGGATGGAGGGATAGAAAAGCCTGCGACAAGTGTCACTAAGGTAACGATTGCTGGACAGCACAAGCCAGTAGAGTGTCATGAAAAAAATATGAGTTTAATGAACAGTGCAACTTAGATAAGTAAAGAAAAAAGGGAAAGAATGGAACGGGTAGCCCAGAAGCACCACCTCTTGGGGCGTTCAACAGTAGACCAAAGGAGGCATTGGAAAATGCTGTGGGTAAGCCAGCGGGCAAGCCAGCCCTAGCAGTTACAGACCCGATGACATGAAATGTCTTTTCTGTCTGTGATTACCAACACAGATTTGCATGCTACGTTTTAGAGTGCTACTGTTCATCCATCAAATATAAATAATTGCTTCATGAAGAAGGATTAAATGTTTACTGTAAAAACAATTAAATTAGTTTCTAGTATTTTTTAATGCAAGACAGTAAAAGCAAATGACTTAATCATCAATCTTGCGTCCAACTGTTATTCATGAGAGATGTAACCCCATTTAAAATTTTATTTCTATCAGAATAAAAACATATTGCACAATGCCACATTTCTCCACAACTTTCTTGGCGACTCAAAACTCTCCAATTAATTTTGGCACTTGAGTTAAAAGTGGATGCAAAAAGGAATGATATTCAGCACATCGAGAAGCATGTGCTGCTTTGTGGGAATACTGAACGCTGGATGGGGCAGCAGAGGAGGGATGGGATGGCCAGGCCCTTGCCACAGCCTGCCATGTCCAGCTACTGCCCTTAGCACACAGGGAACACTGGCTTGGTTAATACCAGACACGTGGTGGAGATCAAGTCAGAGTAAATGACAGTGATTGCATTGAGCCTGGGCTGAAGCAGATGATGCAAAAAAGAAAAGCAGCATGCGATGCCTTGAACAGCTGGAATATTTGAGCTATGTAACTGCATGCAAAAGTAGAAATAAACCTGAAATAGTGATCTTCATCTTCATCTTCTGAGACCCGTGGTACATAAAACAAGTCAAGGCACATCTGGAAGATCGAAAATTTAAATATGAATAAAATTTATGAATTTCTGCCTGGTAAAAAAGAGAAGTCTTAATATTGCAAGAAGCAATTCACACTTAAAATGGATTTTATTCGATTCTGAAAATAACTAATGTGTCAAATAAACATGAGCAAAAGTCAAAGGCAGGAATATGAGCAAAGCTGTCAGGAACTTGTTCAAAATATTACAAAAAATAGATTACTACAACTTTCAAATGAAATACACCTAAACTATAATGCAATCAGGAGTTCTTTCTCCGAGTTCTTTCTTTCTGCAAAGTTCAAAGTACAGAAAGGTAGTCAAAACTAGGATTAAAAAAATCCTTTCTTATTTGTGCAATGGCTTATATAGAGGCAATGTTGTTCCTCCTAAGATAAAAAAGTCATTGAAAATTCTTGCTGTAGAAATTAATTAACAACACCTGGTACCACTCCTGTGGTTCTGATGTCACAAGTGCTTTACTTAAAATATTATATGAAGTGGACTTTTTCACAACCTGTGACCAGCTCAAGTGCTTAGCTGGAGAAGAGTTTAGCCTTCCTTCAAAGGACATCTGTTCCCTCAAGATAAGGCAAAAAAACATTTTCTGGATAGTCAAAAAGCCCAAAGACCCATTCAAACAATTTAAATAAATTAGAAAATCTTTGGAATATTTCTATAGCAGATATTTTCATTATACCATCCTTGAAGCACTTAAATAACAGTCTCTTTTTTGTGGATACTTGCTAGAAGGAATTTTTAAGTATTTATCCATGACCATATTTGCTTTATTGTAGAATAAATAACCGCTACAGATTATACCTCCCTTCAGATTCTACCTATACCACCTTAACTTATAAAATATAGGTAAAATAAATGCTTTTTTTGAATAATCCAATGTAACTTTAAATAATAATCTATGCAGCACCTCCCATCTGCATATCTTACAGTGTGACAGATATCAAATTATGTTATTATTACCTAGCTTCAAATGGAGAGCTCTGTTAGGAAATTACTGTAGGCCTGCATGCACCTAAATAGCCTTTAGCTTGTGCCCAGCAGGGTGGAGGACAGCGTTCACCCGCATTTTTCCCTGCCTTTTTTTCTGAATAGCTAGCATTTCCTTTGCAAAAAGAAAGGCTCCTCCTAATCCTTTCTTGAACATAGATACTCACTGGGTTCTGATTACTTTTCGCCTCCCTTGAGTATTCTGTCGTCTCTCAAATTTAATACTGAATTTTTATTTATAATTTTCACTGGGGTTGAGCACCTGTGTTTTCAAATGGAATATAAAACAGATGTGAAATAATTACGATACAGCATTCTTTCAAAGGACTGAAGGCACATTCCTGGCACCTATTATTCTAATTTTGCTCCCTTCTGAGGTCATCTTTTAATACTTTTTTAAAGTATTCTGTTCTTTCTGAAACTGTGACAAACAGGAAAAAAAATGTGCTTGAAGTTTCTCCAGGAGCTGTTCATGTACATATGGCACTCAGAGGAAAAAGAGGTCGATATCTGCTTTACTAATGTAGCAGCATGCAGTATAAAAGGTAAGCATGCAGCGTTAAGAGCATGACAGAAGCATTCAGGGAACTGGTAAAGCTTGTGTGTATGTTTTCTCCAAGCTCAGCGAGACACCTAGAAAGCTCACAGTCCAGAAAGGCCTGCCAAATTGCGCTCGCGGCACGGAGAACCCTTTAAGCCTACGCATGGCTGGGGAAAAATACTTGCTTTGTTTTCAAAAGTAGAAAGGTGTAAATTACAAGTGCTAAAAACATCGACTTTGCCTGCAATTAATCTTTATAGGGGTGCTGTCAAGTCCTCAGGATTTTAATTACGACAAAGTAAAATCTTAAGTATTCCAACTGTACTGTTTTGCTAAAAGTTACTCTTCAGCTCCTAAGAATTACAAAATGTACCAAATGTATCAAAACTTTCCTTTAACTCTCAAATACAAACAAAATTATACTTCTGCACATTTTTTTGTCTGTAAATCTAATTTGATATAAAGGCAAGTATCAAGTATGTATCACCTTTCTTTCATTGAGTTACCGAATTGTTCATGAAGGAGCCTGTGGAAATAAAAAATTAGTCATCCTGTGCATTCGGCCTAGATTCACCCAGTCAGCATTCAGATTTTGGGCTTGCTAGAAGAGCAGTTTGGCCATTGATTATATTAATTCTATAGCTAATTAAACTAGTTAACCATTGCCACAGTGGTAGGACTTGTGAACATGAGCAGAAGCCTAACTTTTGGCACTGAAAGATCTTTTTTGGGGGATAAAAAACCACTACAAGTATCATTGAAGAAGACCAGAGGCACATAAACCTAAATCCTATTTAGAGGCATAAAACGGGTTTGAGCCTGCATCACCAGCTTGATTTTGCCACCAAATACTTCCCAAGAACACCCACAAATCGAGGAAGTCTCAGCAGCTGACTCAGCCAGGTTAGAAATCCCTTCATCCCGATGGAGAGTTACAGTGAGGATGGGACGGACTAAGAACTGGGTTCTTCTCAAGCAGCATGATTCCTTTTAGCTAGAAGAGAGCAACATACTCAGTTGCCACACAACAAGCAGTTATGTTAGTGGCATTGCTTCTCTTAGGTCCTATTTTCAGCCCAGCTGTGGAGGGCAAGACAATTTGAGAAAGTACAAAATCTTCCACCCAGCAGACTGCTCACCAGTAGCCAATGCACTACATTGGGACTGCTGCAGCACTTTCCCTTTGCTCCACAGACTGGCTTTTATGTGAAGTTCTCGAGGGTAGAGCTTTGATGTTGTCTCAGAAGAGTGTTCCAAGAGCAGACTTGACACAAAGCCAAAGCTGGTCCTTGAAGCATAAAAATATACTTAGCCCTAACTTTCAAAGTATTGTATGGGACAGAAGTAGTCACTCCACTCCCACTAACGTTAGATAAGATCTACTTCCATTCAAACATAATATCCACGTAAATAATTGCAAACTTAATACGGTTCTGATACTAAGAAATGCGGGGGTGCGAGGTATGGCCACCACTAATGAGAGAGGTTGGTTATGACTCACAAACGATAGCACTGGGCCCTTTTCTACCCCATCCCTGTGCAAGAGCTCTTCCTTCCTCAGAAACAATAGGCAACAATCCTGAACCGGGTTATGAGAACAACAAATTGCTGTAGGAATAAAATGTGACAACATGGATTTCTAAGTTGCTAAAAAACATAAGCTTCATCTCTGCTCTCCTAGTAGCTTTATTTTTCAGTAGCTGTTCAACTGGTAAAATAAAAATGGCATTACTCTGTTGGCTTTAATTTACAATTGTTCATTTACCTTAAGTGACATTTCAGCCATAACACTTTCTTACTGTAAGCCTGATTGTGTTCTTACTTACAGAGGTGAAAGTTAGGAATAGCTTTTGGAAGTGAACATGGTAGCACTACAGTAAAACTAATAATTAAGGTTAGAACTAGAACCAGTGCTTACCATTTACCGTGAGTTATTTTAACACACTTGGTCAATATTTATCCTTCTCATTATACTCTATACAGTGCCTGAAGCTGTGCTCCGTGTGCATTCATTGCACATGAATGTGCTTGGAAAGTCAGCCTTATGGCTTTTAATCTAGACTCTTAGGATTTTAGAAACTAAATCTTCTAAGATCCCATCTTTTCCAATGCATTCTCCTCAGTGGCTGGCAAATCATCTTCTCTGCTTTCTATACATGGGGAATGGAAGTGTCCCACTGCTGCACCATTATTTACTGGAAAGAGCTGCCCAGGAGTTTCCCTGATACCCTCCTCCACTCATGCTGGGAACCAGGAAAGAGCCCAACTACAATGACAGCGTTTTAGCTAAGAGTGTAATTCACTGGCAATGCTGTTTTAAAAGTGAACTCTCTTTTCTGCCTCCAAAAACAAAAGAGAGGATCGTAGTCATTCTAAAGCCTGAATTACAGATGATATTACTGTATCTGCAGTAACGCAATGCGAAAAATGCTTACATTGTGCGCTACATCTATCACATAATTAATCCCAATATCACTACATGAAATCTCATGTGTGATAATATTTTCCAGAAATGTTCTGTTACAAAAAGGTCAAATATCATATAATTTTTCTGCTGGATCCTCCTTCAAGCCATGTTTACCCTAAGATATTAGCTTCCAGAAGGTAAAAGGAAGGAATAATAGCATTTGATAGTCCACTGAATATGCCTGTTGATTAAACGATATGCACACACCTGCTTAGCAGCTGCAGCTGCTAATTTCAGTGATGCCACACGTAAAGTAGGTATTGCAGCATAACTAGAAAGCCAGGTGTGCTTCCGCAGCTGAGGTGGCCGTGTCAGCTAGTCTACCCCAGAGGAGTCGAGTATCGCTTCAGCCTGAAATCCCACCTTCCAGCCAAAGTCAGCCCATCTGCTAGGACCTCTGCTTTTCCAGGGAGCTTCATGGCCATTCAGGGATATGCTTGCTCTGCTGGGCAAGCGGACTTACTGAAAGGCATGAGAAGGGTGCTGTAAACATGCAAGAAGGGGTTTAACATTGGCACGTTATGGTCACAATAGTCTTTTGTCTCCATAATGGTATATATATGAGATCTGCTTTGCAGCAGACCTTACCCTAAGAGAGGAACTATGTCAATGTATGTTTTGTTCATTGCTTCTTTTCTGGCCACTGTCTGTCTCTAATGTGTCTCTAACTTTGCCATCATTTTATTTTAGGATCTGCATTTCCATGAAGAGGCTCAGCATTAGAATACCAGAGGAGGAAATACATGCTTCAGAGATGTCATTCCCTGTTTCTTATCTTTAATTTAAGTAGTGAAAACTAATTCATACTGCTTAACACTTGGGGTTTTTCCTGTTCAAAAAAAAAAAAGCTATTTCCCAAAGGTCTTCTCTAAGTAAAAGCCAAAGTCAACAACAGATGACAACGAACCTTGTCTCAATGACTGAATTTTCCACCTATCACCAACCTTTCTCCCAATATAAGATGTACAGAGCAGTTCCTTTAGCTGGGAACCTTCAAAAGATGGGCTTAGCCAACCATTCCCATTCCCTCATCTGTTAAAATAATAAGCCATGCGGAACTAGAACCATCCCCTAAATGTCCTGATGATACACCTCCGTGACTTTGCCCTATGGATTTATTTATTATTAATTTTAACAGTGTCTGCTGTATCATTTGTGAGCATCACATGTCATTCACAGGAAAATTCAGGTCTGCAGCAAATGCTTACGTAGAAGATTCCTGCCTCTATTTCACCCAGGAAAATGCAGCAGAAAATATCACCTCAGCTACAGCTGCTAGCACCATCCTGTCCACCTCCGCCTGCCCACGGAGGCCCTTGGCTCCTGCGGGAAGAACGCTCTTCGCCTTGCCCTCTAGAGCACTGTGGTTTGACTCGATAATCAAGCATAGTAGGGTCCCTTTCTTTATTTTATGAATCTGACCCAAATCTACTAAAAACACAGGGAGCACACTGATTCTTGCTGCCTTTTGCCTGGCTGTTGCAACTCAGTGATAGGCAGGATTTAAAAATAAAACTCTACCTGGCTAAGTGTAAAGATTAAAACAGTGTTTAATCACGAGAAAATGTTTGTTTCATTTCAGTATTGATTAGTCCTTATTGAACACATACAGTTCTGCTCAGTCTGGCTTTGGTGTTTTGTTGGTTTTGTTTTAATTCTTTCATGATTTTGAGTATCTTTGACAGTAATTTTCACTTTGTTTAACTCAATCAACTATTACGATAAAATCCAAACTAAGATGCTGAGTCCTTAAAAAGAACCTGTGATTTTTTTTATTCTTTAAAAAGTACTACTGCCCATATTTACTCTGAACCATCTGTTACATGTCTAATTAAAATATATTTGTAATGAGCTTATTAGTGCACAGAATATGTCCTGAACAGGATGTCAGTCAAGAGCCAATTGTTTTGGTAGATAAGATACCTTAAACTCCTATTAGTTTAACAAAATAAGGCACTGGTATTTTCATCCAGTATAAAAGCAAATTCAGAGAGGGCAAGCATTCACATACTTTTTGTAATAATTTCCTCTTCAAATATGTTGCTGTTCCTTTCTAATACAGAGTCAGATGGCCTCTTATAATTGCAGTATCAAATCTTTGCCTCAGTTTTCAACTGCAGGTGATTTCAAATGATTAAAGATGCACAACAGGGAATAAACAAAAATGCTTACATGCAATTATTTTTAATTAGTATTTGGCTATAAAGTGTGTGCCTTCATAAAAAAGTCTGTTATTCACATAAACATCTGTTACCATACACACAAGGAAACACACTGTAAGTCTGTCATCACATCACCAAAACAGAAAATACTAAGGAAGGCTGGACAGGAAAGCCAACACTTTGAGTTTTTAAACAAAAGATATAAGCATAACTGCCAAAACAGACACTGCACCACACCTTTCAATTAGCGTAGCTCACAATCAAAGGAAGAGCTATTACCAATGGAATTATACTTGAAAATGTTAAAATAGATGGAATTATTCTTTGAAAACAATAGAATCTGTAAGCACAAGACGATTTCAAACTCTTTACTAATTTTGCACCAGCGAACATAATCAAAACGCTTCCTGTTTGCACAGTATCTCTGGGTACTCTTTTGACAACTTTTTTAAATCTTATTTTTGTTCATTATTTAAGCGCTCTCAAAAAAAGTCTGCTGTGGTGTTAGCACATAAATAAACCTACAATGTTCAGTTCTGGCCTCATTTTATAGAAGCCTACTCAGGGACATTGACATATTTTAAGTAAGCATGCGACACACAGCAAAGTAAGAGAGATATACACAGTGATATAAATTAACACCACAATAATTGATAGGTGGAGATAAGGTTGCTCTGTGGAATACTGAGAATAAAATGAAGAGGAGGTGTGAGAGTACCTTGCACATGAATTACTGAATCAGTGGGAATTGCTGAGCTCTGCTGTGAGGAAGCTCTTGGAAATGCCTTGCTACCACAACACCTCCAGCAACCAAAGTTAACACATTACTTTCATGTGCAGAAAATCTGTAGTGCTAACCACACCATTTAAGAGCCAAAATAACATGGCTTAATTTGCATGAAAATAAAAGTAATTGTTTAATTATAAAGCACAAATGACAGTATACACCAGTTGTGCCTCAGAGTCATCTATATTCAGATTTGAGGTGGAAAAAAATCACTGCACCTCAGTTGTGGCTCAGCTGGGACCCATAACTAATCATTACAGTAAAGCCAACCTGGGGGTGCTGATCATCCGAAACATGGATGGAGACACCACATGTGGTCCTGACCCAGCACCTTGACCCATTAATTGTCAGCACAAATCTTTCTGCGTATCCTAAGAGAGCTCATGGGTCTTAAAATCTTTTCTTCATGAGCTGTTAATGAATGTCCTCTGGGTCCAGCTTCCTATTCAGACTAGTACATCTTGGCCCAGAGAGAAGTCAAAAGTACCCTCAGAGTTTATAATGGCAAAGATGACCCTCTGATAGAAAGCAGATCAGAAGCTTTTCCAACTCCCTATGATTTACAAGCCTTCTCTTGCATATCAGCGTTTCATATATCTTCCAAAGTGTCAGAAATATGAAAGTCATACATTATGTGCAAAGAATGGCCCAGTTCATTACTATCATTTTATTTATTTAACAAATACGGTATTTAATCAGAAGAAACTGACAGCTACAATTGTTTATTGCAATCATACAACACAACAATAAATAAACATTGCACATTAAGTAGTAGGTAGAAGGATAACCAAAAACATCCCATATAAAAAATTCTTTCTAAGAAATCCTCACCAACGGACAGTATTTGTAAATCTATTGACAAAGAGCTCCAAAAAGATGGAGCAGTAAATATAAAACATAAGACCAGACAAGGTAGGTTTTGCAAGAAGAGAAGCAAATTAATTTCCGGGATGACTCTCAGAGCAGAACTATGGCACTTCCAGTAGGCTTTGAACTAACACACTAACATATTACACAGTCACTCGTAAATAACGCAAGCTATATGAAAGTCTAATCTGCCTTTTAGTGGTAACCAATTTTCCATATCATAAAATGCAAATCACCACTTCTCAGTTCACACATACAATATTAGGTGGGGTACAATAAAACTGACCCTCAGCAACCTCCAATTCACTCACTGGAGCAGGGTCCCCTCCCCAGAGAAGCTGGACTGTGTTACAGCCTATATTCATAGACTCTTTTCTTTTTCCTTCTCTGTAGCTTAAGTGATATCAGTTTCTATTTTCAGCTTTATGTGTCCTGACCTAATTGCAAAGAAGTAAAGAAAATGTATCTCCCTTGAAAAAATCTTCAGTTTTACATTCTCCTCTCTCCAAGGTCTTCGTGCCCTCTTTTGTTTTACTTCACCACCTTTTAGGACCCTTCTCAACCAAGACTCCTGTTTTCTGCAAGCACAAGGCAAGCAAATTTCACTTTAAGACACCTCTGCTTTCATAACTTCAGTAAGAGTTTTGCAAGAGTTAGTTGAGCAGGATTGTGTCTCAATAACTGTGACAGATGGCTAGGCCTGAGAGAAGAAATAACCATTTTCCTCATGAAATTTGCTGTAATACCATAGCAGGGAGATGCTACTCTTCACTATATAGGGCTCCCCAGGTTGAGAATAAAGTCAGCACTTTTCTTTATTTCTCTTCTTGCTCACTCTTTCCTCTGGTTTAAATGCAACTATCATCCAGCTTTGAATGGTATCATTGAGGGAAAAAGTGTTCACTCCTTGTCCCTTAAGACACGGCAAACTCAAAAAGAAAAAGTAAACAGATAAATTCTGCCATCACAGCAGTTCTCCGGTCAAGAGGGTCTGAAGGACTTGCGCCAGCCAGCGCCATGTGGAAACAGGAGGGACACCAGCATCAGCAGCAAAGGCTGCGTGAGCAGTGTCTCTCCCAGCTACTGACTCTGGCCAAGGGTTTTAATTATTTCTGCAACTACAGGTCCGCGTCGTGGCTGGCCTTATACAAACACGTAAAGTCTAGGGTTCTGCTCCAAAAAATTCCATGTCTTTCTGATAACTACAACGAGTTCAGAGGGAGGCTGGACTGAAGTGGATACTTCTGTTTAATGCACATTTTTAGAATTCCGAGTTTGCAAATAAATTAGAAGGAAGGAGGAGAAAACAGATGAAACGGCTATTATAGCTCTACATAGCTATTCCCCTTCCACATAAAGGAGTACAATTCAGTGTCTTGTTTCACAGCCCTCATGAAATGAAGAGCTCAGAGGTTTCAGTGGAAGTGGAAATATTTATTCATAAGGGTAATCCAAGAGATTAAAGGTGATGTGAATTATTGGATTCACATAAAATTTCAGCTTGGCAGGGAACTCTAGAGGTCATCTAGTCCAATCTCCTGCCCAGAGCAGGGCTTACTTCAAACGTAGGTTAGGCTCCCAAAGATTTGTCAGGTCAAGGTGTGAAAACCTCCAGAGAGAAAGAGTCCCACAACTTTTCTGGGTCCCTGTTCCAGTGTTGCATCACTACTACTACTTTTTTTTTTAACTTGTTCTTATTTGAAGTGTCCTTTCCTGCAAATTGTGCACATGGCCTCTTCTCCTTCCACTGTGCACAGATTGAGCCATCACAGAAGACAATCAGATGCTCAGGTAGGATTTACCATTGGTAAATTCATGCTGGCCATTCCCAACTGTCTTCTTGTCCTTCACGTGTCTGGATACAGCTTCTGGGAGGAATTACTAGGGACTGAGGTTAGGCTGACCAGCCTGTAGTTTCTTCCTTCTTGTCTTTTGTTGATGAACGTTTCTGCAGTTTATTGGACAATCTTCCTCCACGGTCACTAGTGCCTCTCCTAATTCCCTCCTGGCGTGCCTGGGCGATCCTACTGCGTGCCTCCTGGGAGGTTATCCTTGAAGGTCAACCAGCTTGCCTGGGCTCCCCTGCCCTTCAGGGCAGCCTCCCTCAGGGCTCTGCCTAACAGTTCTCCAGATAAACCTACAATTCCCCAAATACACCAAAGTCTGCTTTCCCAAAGTCCAAGTCTTTATTCTGCTACTTGCCTTCTTCACTTTTTTCACGGTCTTAACCTCTACCATCTCATGGTCCCTGCAGCCAGGGCTGCCACAGAGACCAAGGCCCACCACCAGCAACACCAACCGTGCGCCAGGTGTTGACTTCCAGGGTATCTCCACTCCCCCTTCACCAGCACCTCGAGGCAAGCACCACAGGGGGACTCATCCCCTCGCCCCAGAATCACTTGGATGGATCCTGGCCACGTGAGCAGCTCCAGATGCATCCAGAGCCTGGGCAGGCAACATGATCCTGGCGCACAGCTCCGACGAGCATCAGTGCCTCTGTCCTCCCCAGCCACATCTGCCTATTATTTCCTCTCCAGTGTTCACTAGGCAAAAGATGTATAGTCACGGAAAGACAAAACCATGCCCGTAATGTTTAACATAGCAAAGGAAAAGACTCATCATTTCGGAAGCCACAAAGAAGGCAGTAGGCAGCTTCCGGCTGCTGCCATTAGCCATAGCTAGCTATATGGTACATACGTATTCAGAAAACTGTGTCCTGGGGTGAATAAATTTGATAGAGAACATCAACCACATCACGAAATCCCTGAAAAAGGTATGAGTTATGTTAAAGTTCAGTAAAAGATTAATTATTACAAAAGTTGAAATAACTCAGAATTCAGGTAAGACTTTCTTCTGGGCACATTTAAATATTGTCCCTACTGCAAACACTGCAAATAAATATACACCAACCAGGGCAATGACACACATTACACATCCTAACACATTTATTTCATTTATGTGGCCACAGTCTTTAAATTGAGATCACTTAAGGTATAAAGGAACACATCTCTGAAGTTTGAACTTACACAGGTAAGGAAAAATAAACTAAATTGCACTTTCACAGGACTAAGGGACTAAAGGTAGTCAGAATACAATAAGAGAAAAGGTAAAAGGAGAAAAACCTGGGTTTGTATTTACCTTCAGCAAAAATGCTTATGTGACACAGGCATCCTAGACTGAGGCTAGAGGCTGAACACTAACCCTGCGTGTTGCCTCCGAGCAGCCTTAAGCACCGACGGAAAAGGCTGACTTGTTCTGGAAATGCTGCTGAAGTGGGAGCCGCAGTTGATAGCAACAGAAAAGTGACTCATCCCTCCTAACCAAGTGGAAAATGCAGCAGTTCCTCAAACAGCTTTGGTGGCTCCAGATATTTTAGTGTCAAATTATGGAGGACCTCTTCATGTAAGAGAATAGTAATGAACATCAAAAGGAAAATAGTAAAGACATTTACTTGTTTACGTTCCTTAATTGTTTGGTTTATTCACACACCAATATTTTTTCCCCAATATCAGTTGACGGAGTGAGAGAAATATTAAAGCAACATATCCAAGGCGCACCCGAGGGTAAGCCTCCAATATAGCCTGCTTTAAGGAGGTAAGTGATAGCTTTAAAAGATGCTCTCCTTATGCTCAGTGGGAGCTCCATGCCTTCTATGAATGAGATGCTCCAAAAGCACTTATAAATACGAATTAATGCAAGTCCTGCAGATAAACTAAGCAGTAAGTACCAATTGTGACTGGAACAATGTAAGCATATTTTATCTTACTGTGAGGCTTTAGAGTGACTGTCATGTCTTTGAAGGAGGAATTTTAGTTTTTTATTTTGTAAATTAGTCTATTTTCAGAAGACTATTATTCCTCTAACATACAACTTAAAAAACAGGATATATCTGGAACTTTCCCATTGAGGAAAATACGGAATAGTGCCACAATAGTTGGTGTCTAGTATTGTGCCAAAAAATCTAGTGTATCTTTTTGAATTTTAACTCGGAGCCAACTGATTTCGTGAGACTCTCAAATGCCATTTCAACAACAAGAAGTACTGTCTAATTTGTAAGGCCACGGAGAAAAATTACAACCCCAAAGCAGCTTCGCATACCAGAAGGCAAATACAAAGAATCCAAGTTATGTGTGTTCTGTTTTGTTTTTTAAATCTCATGATTGCAAATCGACTAGCTTGCAGCCCAGGAGGGGAAAAACAAAACAAGCAAAACAGTGCAATTTCAACCACCGCCGAGCAAACGGCGGCAGTAAGGAGACACCTATCCAGGAGAGCTCTCGAGCAGCGTGACTCCATACATCTTTTTAATCGTGTTTCAGTACCAAGAGTTCCTGGTGAGCTTGTCCATGGCCCGGCACGCACCCGGCACCCCGGCACTCTCACAGCCTGCAGCTCTGCCCTTCTCCATCTGCTGTACCGCTGCCACCATTGCCCGCAGCTCTACCTCTTCCACTCCTTGCCCAAGTCACAGTCTCTGCCTAGGGGCCAAGGTAAAAGGTATTTCACTATTGCATCCCATGTGATTGGGTTGCAATAGTGTAATCCCCCTTTTGCAAGATTGCACCCCGTGAGATCCCAACTACTGCACCCCAGAGACCAGTCCCGGGGATGTTGCACAAGTTTCCTATCCATCCCCATTTCTGAGGCATGCCCCTGTCTGCTGCCCTGCAAGAGGAACTTGTCTCTGACAGATGGGGGGTTAAGCCTGAGAAGCCCTGTTCTAAAATACAGTAGGGAAAAACAGTATGTTTATCGACAGCTTTGTTAATTATATGCATCACTTGGTTTTATTTTAAACTTTTCATCAGACTATCCCAGGTGCTAGCAAATGTGAGCACGCAAAAGCTATAAATAGATACATTAGGGAAAGAATAATAAGAGCACAGCTTTTATTTGCACTGGAAATACTTTGGAAATACAATAGATTTTTGGAGGAATAATGAGGAAACACACTAAATATCTTCCTGGAAAAATAAGGACTATTGACACAAGGTTTCCAGGACACTGTTAGTATTTCAGACGTCTTATACATGACCAGCTCTTTTCCCTTTTTGCTGTTATTTTAACCAGACAAAATAACAAATGTCCTAGTTGCAGAATTTTCTGTGATTCTTTTGAATGGCAGAGTTTTCATATTTTTCTTAGAAGTTGTGGAATCTCAAACAATGATACTTTCTGTTCTTATTTGTCTGACTATCTATCTGCCTTAACATTTCCTAGAATTAGGTAGAATCTCCTGTACATTTTGGAGATAACACGAGATGGAAGATTGCATTCTTTTCCAGCACTGGCCTGTCACATCAGGATCTATAGGAACAGCTAAACAAGAACCTTTTATTTAAGTGCTTCAGCAAGAAGAGTTGTACAGTCTATGTTTTTCCTGCAGTTTCTATCTCAGAGTCCCCTGCTTTCCTGTTTCCTTTCTGTTGGCTATGATCCATAAGGAGATGACACATTACTACTGCACTAATGCCACAAAGCCATAAAATTATGCCCTGCCTGTTCATGTGCACCTTGTTGTGTTTCTCGCAATATGAAATTGTGACATCAATAATATTTTATGAACTCCTTTTCATGTAGGCTTGCTATTTTTCTGCTAATTCCTGATTAGTCTGAGCAGCTGGCCAAGATAAGCGCGCTCCTTTGCACAAGCAAACTGGACCTTGCGCAGGGGTAGGGATTGGTCCTCACAGTCTTCTTTGAAGGAGCTGAAACTAAATTACTAGGAAAAACACTAGATTATTGCTGTGCTGAGAATAATAAATCACTAGCAGCCGAATCTCCACTTCATTCTAGCAAATATAAATATTTATATGGATGCCTAAGTATTACAGGAACCATCTGCAACCAGGGAGGGCATGTTTGCTCCACTACAGAGAGACTGGGATTTGGAAACGTTGGTAATGCACTTCCTTACTCTGTTACTACATACTACGTTCACATGCATATGTTATATGCATAGTAACACAAGTGTTTGCATTTTTATTAACCCAAACATGTTGCTATTTTTACTCTTTTTATGCCTCATTTTCAATACAAAATAGAGCAGCATATGGGTCTCAGCTTTAGAGTTTTCTTCTTTTTCTTAGGTTTCCAGGTTCACCTCTGAGTCAGGTTTTACATAACCCTACTACAGGTGTGAATATTTTCTCTGCAAAGCTGAGAAGAATGTGGTAGAAAGTACTCCATGGCTTCTGAGGAGCTTCTTATGGAGAAGAGATCCATGAACCTAACCCCTCTCTATCGTCACAGGCTAGAAATAAATATGCTTTTAGCCATCCCATTTGTGCTTCAACCTTTCAGCACCCTTGCCACTTATCACATTTTTCAAGGTCACCCACTAACACTATCTCCCCAGTTGCCAAATCGATACAAGCAACATCACACTTCCCATAAAAACAGTTCTGCTTAAATTCAAGCCCCATAGAAAAAAAAACAAACTCTGCAACAACTCGGATGTCTCCTTAGTTAAGAACTGAGGGACCGAAAACATATTCCTTCAAAATCAATGGATTCGATAACTTTAGTGAACGCAAAAACAGACATTTGGGACTTCACTCAGCAAACCAATTAGGTAAATGAGTTACTTTTAAGCTCGGTTAGTAAGCCTGTGCCTAAAGTTAAGCACTTTGATGAATCTGGGTTTAACATTGCTCAGCAGATTAGGCAAATCAAAGCTGCCAGTCTGGAAGCTTTGTTTAGGCAAGGACAGAGCGATGTAATTCCTGAAAATGTAAATACCTGCACTGTAATTTAGACTATTTTCAGTAGTTTCTCAGCTTAAAAACTAACACATGCTAGTAATTGCATAAGTAATTGCACAGATAACTTCTTATTAGATTTAGCTACTACAGATAAACTCTACACTCTTTTCAGTCTTCCCAAGCACATGCGCTAGTCCTTCATTACCGGGCCATACGGCTTCCAATGTCCCAACAATCCATAACTTTCACCCAAGCCTTTTCATTGTGGTGTCACTTTACGGGTTCTACAGCTTCATGCATATGTGGAGCAATAGCTTTTATTGCATGGGAACATGGAGTGCAGCCTGCTACAGAGATCAAAGAATATACTCTGCCTTGAAAGAAGAGTGCTAGACTATAGGCACCACAAAGTTTTTATTAGAATTGTGATAAAAATATTTGGTAATAAAAATGCAAATAACCCCACTATTAATACAAACCCTCTACACTCTTTTAAGAAAAATATCACAAGATACTCCTTTTCCACAGTACATCTTATTCCCATGATTCAGAAGATATTGCACGTCCTCCAAAGCTCCATAAATTCTATCGAATGCATTTGTGTTTGACTAGGCCTAGTTAAAGGTAGGAATAGTAACTGTCCGCCTGCAAGTCACTGACACATCATCTTTTACCTCTCTCCAGGGTAGGGAGGAGGGAAGATGCAGGGCACAGAGTACGTGCCTAAGTTCAGATACCTCCTCAGTTAGGCAGAGAAGCTTAGATAGGTGCTTCAAAGCCAGGACCCTCCTGGGCTGCAAACATTTTCATGTGGGTCTAGAAGGAAGAGTAATTCCACCTACCCATGAGAGGGTTAATTACAAAGGTCTCCGTTCACAGTGAACCACTGACTGCCTTCAGCATCAGGGAGACAAAGTCAAATACAGCTGAAGACAGCAGGGAAGTGAGGCTGCACAGCAGTTTTTCTCTCCATAGCACTAACAGGCTGCAGCTGGACATGGGACAGCCAACTTCATAAAGCTTTTGCAGCCTCTGCAGTAAGATCCAGGGCGACCAAGCAGTTAAGAACCATCTTCAGAGGGAATCGACTATGCAACAGAATTTTGTTCCTTGTTTTATGATGAGGGACCAGCCCACAGCAGGAAATGTCTAGACAAAGGATGGTGCCTTTACGTTTTCGGAGGAGGCCGTGGACAACTCTGTGTCTGTCCAATACAATATTCAATTGCTCCAAGGGATTACTTCATGTTTCCTAGCTGTATGGGGAGATGTCTTTTACCTATGCACCGAGCAGAATTTATAGAGAACACAACAATATTGCTATTCTGCTATTTTTGAACCCCATACTGCTGTTTGTATGATCTCTCAGCTGGGTATTTGTGTAATAGAGCGGGTAGTTCCCACTCTCTGTCCCTCTCCCAACACTGTCTTTTCATGCAGTGGGTCCCAGAACCAGGACTAGTCTCTGAAAGTGACTGGGAACTAAATCTATTATTTGCATATAATGAACTTTATCTAAGTGTCAGCTTGCCAAAACAGATTATTTACTGAAGTCTTCTTGTTATACTGGAACGTTATACCGTACACTGCTATAAGAACCATTAAGATTTTAAGCCATTAGTAACTGTCACAATAGAACTCCTACAGAAGAAATAGACTGGAAAAAAAACCTACACCAAGAAATTGGAAATTGAATTCAGGAGCCATTTTTATTCTCCATTCTTAGTTTGGTTCACTGAGTGATCTGTAGCAACTCGCTTACGTTATCTATTCTGCACTTCCCCCTTCCAAAAAGTTAAATGAATAGTGTTTTTTCAACTCTGCAAACGTAATTTATACTATCAGATGGAAATGGCCAAGTGCAAAATTACAATGACGGCAGTTAACCTTTCATACAGACTAATGCCAGAGTGCCGAGCCACCGCTCACCTGCCAGGGACACTTGGATATCTTTAGGGTGGAATGTAGCAATCATTCAGGCCAGAAAACAGACGTCTAACTAGGAGTGAAGATTAACTTCACCAGCCAAAAACTACAGTGGGAATTGTGGGGATGGTATGGATAAGAGTAGAAGAAAAAATTCCAGGAACGTTATATCTGGACTGCTCAAGCCTGCGTCTTTCAAAGAGGCCAGACTGCTGCTCAGCATGAGCTCTCATTATAAATACCAAAACTATTATCTCCTACTACATATGAGAACAACTGCAGTTAAGAGATTGCAACCATTCTCACTTCTGCAAAGTAATTTTACTTAAGTCGTTCCACATATCACATGGAAATCAGTAGATGTTCATTTTTTAATTGTACTAATATTTTTAACTTTGTAAAATAGTTCTAACTAGTAAAATGACGTTCTGAAAAATTCAGATGCCCTCTTACAGACAACAGCTGTTGGCATCGACTGCATGTAATCCTCTTGTGCAGTAATTCTTTGTCTTCCAACATTACAATTTACTTTTTTGCCAGGGAATCAAACTGGCACTCAGATATGAGAATGGTTGAGGATCTTGCCTTTGTTTTCAGCCAACTGATATCCTGAGCCCTGCTATGACATTATATAAATATTCAAAAAATGCTTGTGAATACCATAATTTCTCCATGTCTCACAAATGAGGAATTATCCATATAATGGATTATGAATGGAATGGTAGCGTATGGAAACTCTACCCACCCAAAACGTATTAAAACTCCCAAAGACTCAACATGAAACAAAATGTGTCAGAGTCATTTCTTTAACTAAATAAAGCTGTCTCCTGAGATTCAGTCTTATTTACTCTAATTCCCATAGAAGACGCTAGAAAGGTGAACATACATATAGATACTATGAATATACTAAATATAAGCTGAAAAGTGTAAATGAGAAGATCTAACATATGTAAAAGACCTACTAACCCAACTATAAGCTTAGCAAATATAAGCTTGAATTTTGATAATCAACTCAACCTTTCAAATATTAGGTGCATTTTGCAAGGTGCATTTTTCTCCTCACCAATCCCATGATCCAGAATCATGTGTAGATTTTGCCTCAGCAAACTCGATAGATTTTTTTAAATACGTTAACATGGTTAATCGGGTTCTTTTTCAAGGAAAGCGTCAGAACAAAATGAAAGGCATTGACTAGTTCCCTGCTAAGCCCTGGGTCATTGCTGTGCCTATCTCTAAAATCCCTGTCAAAGAAATCCATGCAAAGTTTATAGAGAGGCTGGCAGTCAATTTTAATAGTCATTGCTCAGTTCGTTCCTCCATCGCTGTCAGTATGCCAGACCTTTCAACCAGTTCTTACTTAAGTATCCCCTACTCATGTGAGTGGGGCATAAGTGAAGACTACTCGTTGGAGAAGAAGTTGCAAAACCGCATTTTAAGGCTGCTGCTCCGGAGCCAGCCATTGTATCAAGGCTGAGTGTGTAATGACTAACTTCATTTCAGAGCCAGTCTATCTTCTGGGAAAAAAAGTTCTAAGAATTATTTTTTAAACTAATTTGAAAACTTACAGTTCACTGCCCTTTTCTTTTGTTTTTTTTTTTTTTTGAAGTTGCAAACAATCAAATAAAGAGTGGAACAACAATGGGTTTATTTTTTGTAGCATACCTTGAAATTATAGGAAACTTGCCTCTTGGCCAAATTGGGTTGGCTCAGAGCCAGAATTGATGTCTCCAGTCTCATCCTTCCCGTATTCTTTCAATGAGCAAAATAAAAATGTTTCTTTTTTTTTTAAATGAAGCAAAGCAGAAGCTCAGATGGACTGATTCCTAATTGTGATGCTCCTGACAGGCCTTCTTCATAAACAAAAGTTTATGAAACCCACAGAAACAAATAGAAAGACTCTCATTGTCTTCAGCAGGCCATGGCTTGGTCTCTTGCAGCTTCAACTTAATTTATTGCAAATGCTCTCAGTATTAGACTTTCTTTGAAAATTGTTAAATTTAAGGCTGAGAGACACTGAGTTTCATTGGAAAACAGAAAGAGGGAAGATGAAACTACCATATGAAGAAAAAGTATTTGGAACGCTTACAAAATACAGTATTAATATGATCACATAATATAAAGAAAAAATTAAATGGAGGTATTAAAATTACTCTCCAAGGGGAATCTAATTCATCAAATATTTCCTAGATGACTGAGGCACAGAATTCATCTATTTCTGCAGTAAGTCACATGGCAGCTTTTCAGTAAAGTTCTGTAAGTCTTCTGTTTACTTCAGATCATTCATTTTTCTGAATAAACTCAAGAAATCCAGGAAGAAACGCTAGAACGCTAGACTTGGACAGGATGTCAGGAGCTACAGGCAACCCCCCTGGCTATAAGGCAGGACCCATTCAGTCTGCACCCTGGGAGGCACCTGCCTAACCTTTCGGCAGTGACTACTCCAAGCAGTCCTCTGCGTATCCGTACACTGTCCTAACGTCCCCTGACTTCCTCTCACCACCTTTCCTTCCCGTTTCCATCCATGTTCCACATGAATATAAGGGGTCCTCACATGAACCACTGTTCAGTCAGCTGTTCCTCGTAGACCAGTTTTTCTAGCTTTCTAGTCATTTTCACCATTTTCCTCTGGACTCCTTTGGCCGCTCCATATCTTGCTCGAAGGATAGGGCCTGGTCTTGACAGATGCCCTCCTGGAGATCCCCTGCCCTCTCTCCTCTCTCTCACATACATCACTCCAGTGGCAAGGGGGAAGTAGAGAGGGTGGAGATGAGGGATTTCCTTCAACACAGAAATACCCATTAATCCTGCGCTGAATTTGTGTGGCTCCCGGAGGAACTGCAGATCGCGCAGTGATTGATATGGAGGCTCTGAGCCTCCACACCAGCTCCTGGCCCCATACCAGGTCTTTGGCAGCATGTGCTATTCAAGCTGTGTGAAGAGGAATTGTCCTGACCCTACCAACCACCAGGAGGTTTCTGTAGAAATACTTGATTACATTGTCCCCTCTCTTCTTGAAGAAGAAGGTAAACATATGTGCACTGCCCAACTTTGCATGCAATGCTCCATAGCCCATTTTTTGCATTTAAACCCCCCCCAAAATAAGGAACTTAATATTAAAAAGTCTTTATGCCTTAAATCTAACCATGGACTTATTCTTATAAAATATACTGGGCTCATATGAACATATGCAAAAATGAGAACCACAGCTATGCCTGAAAGCCAGCTTATCAAAAGATACAACCCATGATTTTTGTATCAGAGGAGGGGGTTAGAAAAGGGCGAGGGGTCTTGTCCCCCGTCTACAACCCTGACAATTTGAGGTGCTAGGGCTGACCCTCTGCCCCATGCGTGGGACATGCTGAACTCCTAGCAGAGCACCCCACTACATTCAAAACAATTTTTTGGGACCCAAACCTGTGCCAAAGTTTGTCTGAGATTTGCAACTGACTTTAATAGGAACAAGGCCTGGTCCTTTAAATAGGTGCTATATTTATGGAGCAATGACTAGCCAAAATGCAGAGAAAAACCCAGCCAACTCCTTTGCTATTTTTGATGACACAACAAAGTCTGATTTTCATTAATTTTGCACGTATATATCAGGGGTCCTCCTAGGGACTAGGGAATGAATGCACTTTGTTTGAACTCTGTAGCTATTATATACTATTTTTTATTGATTTTTTTTGCCTGTAATTCTCAATGTAGTTCTATTGTGTCCATGGAAAAATATTTATTTTTAGTCCCACAGTTTCCCAATGTACTTGCTTTCATCATAACTGTTTTACTTCTATTACAAATGCTGTGTGATTATAGGTTGCATCTTCCCAGTTTTCTTAAAAAATATAAAAACATAGCATATAAGATTAATGTTTGTTATCCTAAAAAGGCAAAAAAAAACCAAAAGCATGGGTAAACGTACACTCTCAGATGTATGTTTATGTTTTCCATTGATACCTGCATACTTGGAAGCATAATTTGCCTATGAAGTAAACAGATAACCTAGAGAAAAGTTGGCCTTTCTTTTCTCCAGTGTTTGCATTCGAAAAATAAATTAGGAGGCCAACTTGCCACCTGACACATCACTTTATTCTTCACTACCAGCTCTATCAGCTTCAATATTATTATTCACAAGGGCAAACCCATCGGACGGCAAGGGCCGGCACCAGGAGGCTGGACGGGAGGACCCGGTGTGCGACGGGCAGCAGGCGCTCAGCCCCCTGCAGACACATGGCCGCGGCTGCTTGGCACCGACCTCGCATCTACTCGCACAGAGCTCTTCGGCAGCCACTGAAAAAGGGGAAAACCTGGCACTGCTGTAATGTCGGGATGCAAAACCTTCAGTATGATCTAACTGTTCGACTGAAAAGTCATTTCACTAGCGTTTGATATTAACACTTCTAAATTGCAGTTAAGTCACTGAGAAGAGCAGGATAGTGGCTTTTGCAGATCTTTTGGCAAGGGCTGCCCTCATTTAGAGTCCCACGCTCATTGTGGACTCTAAATGATCTCTTTCTGAACTTGCTTCTACTGCTGTAAGCTTGGCTCTTTTCCAGCTGAAGCATTTTGCCGTTTGGGGAAAGATTTCAGTGAGTCAGAGCAGAGATGGAACAAGGCGGTAGGTGCAAGTGGATCAGGGAATGCATAAGGGAGTTGCAGCGGGATGAAAAGCTGCAGTTGGTACTGGGAAGAGTGCAGAGCCATCAGGGAGCCATCTGGGAAAAATCATTTTATTTATAACTTAAGTAATAGCACAAGCCACACAGCAAATCGATTTGCTTTTGGATTCTAGCTATTGTCTGATTGCCCAGACAAACAGCATCCAGTTTAAGTGGAGTCCACGGCCGTAATAACAAAGAAGGAACACAAATTTTAATTATGTTTCGTGAAGTCTGTATAAGTATTGAAGAATCACATAAAAATGATTTTTTTGACTAACTTGCAGTTGAAAATGTGTCATTAAAAGCTATGAGTCTGATTTTCTGCTCTGCTGGTCAGGATATTAACCAAAATGATAGAGTATTCACTCTTTGAGGGGCGAAAAAGTAGAGGGAAATAAATGCTGAAGGTTTCAGGCTGGAGATATTATGAGAATGATGCTAAAATGAGAGAAAGTTCATTGCCCTTCACTTGTTGGTTCTGTTACAAGCTGGTGTAGGAAATAAGAACAAAGAATGCATAAGGTGAACTGGGGAAAAATAAATAATGAATCCCAGGAAGAAAGTAAAAAACTTCATTGGTGCAATTGAAGCACAATTGACACTTTCTTGTTTTTTGGGTCTTAACTTTCACATGAGCAATATGTCAGCTTCAGATGCTGCATACAATATATGCATTTGACAACAAATGTCAGAATGTGGTCTTTCATATCACCAATGATTCAAATTAATTTTTGCTTTCCTTCACTTGCGTCTTTCCTAATTCTACAAGCTTGACTTCATACCCAGCGCAACTTACATTTATTTGTAATCTCACTGCTTACACTCCACTGAACAATAAAAGAACAATAAACTTAATAAAAAGCCCAAGTGATTGGAAATAGCTCTGGGAATGGCAGTCCAGTATGAAAGCTATAAATTTACTTGTATACTCATGACATTGTCAGCTAATTTTTATGAAAAGCCCATCACAGAACATTGCACCAAAACACTGTGATCACTCGTATGTCACCCATCACACTTCCCCTGATAACAAAATAGAAAATGCATCATAAAATGATACTTCAAACTACAAATTCATCTTGAAATGCTCACTCTATGCAGCAACAATTCTTTACTGACCCTGTCTTGCACCTGAACCTCAAATTAATCATTCCCTTTCTATAAAATTAAAGAATACCCAATGGTATTTTTTATTAAATCTAAAATAAGCTAAAACTTCAACTAACAATATCATTATTGTTTCGGTTAATATTTCACTATTCAAATCTACAGAGTTCAAGAAGCTATACAATGTAAAGTAAGTAAGAAGGATTTGAGAAATATGATTTAAAAATATTTGTTTGTACGTGGATCAGAAAGTATTGACTGATATTTGGAGGCTGAACCAAAACCCACTAAAGTCAAAGGAAAACACCTATTGATTTTAAATGTTTTTGGATCCAGCCCTTAAGACCTAATCCTGAAAAATGCTGAGCATATTAAAGTTGCACAGGAGCTAAGAATATCAAGAATGCACAGGACTAAATCCTCTTAAATACACAGTGTTATCCTGACTTAGATATAAGATGTCCAATTGGATTAATTAGAAAAGATCTTCTAAGAGATGGCCAATATTACTACTGCTTTCTTGTCATTATTCTTCTAGTAGCTTTGCTATTAGTGTAAGTAAAGGGACATCATTGTTAATTTCCCAAATTTCCCACAGGTCTGTCTTTACATATTATAAACACTCAGTTTACAAGTGTCCACCACCAAATTCTCTATGAATCAGATCTTCTCCAGTGAAATACTCTTTTATTTTTTCAGATGCAAATTTTAATTTCAGCAATGGCACAAGAGCACTTGTTAAACACATATGGGGAGGTCCTCTGGCACCCTGGGAATACCTACGGGAATAGAGAGGCACGAGATCTTCCAGTCCATACTTTGAGCTGCTCTGCCAGCTGCAGCAGAGCCTTCCGTTCTTAATCCTTCTGCTAATAGTTACAAAAATGGGAGGATTGAAATGTAGTTAAATCCCTCTGCCTTTTTCCTTCTGCTCTCTGCCACTTCCTTAGGCTCCTCTTGGCAGCAGCCCTCTGGAACAGGTTTTTGTGTCAGCCAGAGGAGTCGGTACTGTCCGGTCAAGCACCAAAATCCCTCCTGCCCCCTGGGAGCAGCACATAGTCTGATGTTTCTCACATCTCTGAAATTTGAAAGAATAGCTTTGGTAGAAATGTGAACGTCTTTTCTTTGAGCCCTGACAATGAAGCTTGATTATAGCTACGTGAAAATTGGCATTATTTGTTGAATAGATCATTACTGGAGGAGAAACGTAAACATGTATGTGCTTATCCATTGTTTTTGGCTATTGCAGAGAGTAGGGCAACAGGAATAAAGTTGCAGGAAACATGAATTCAAACTGTCAGCCTTCCAATTTAATTCCTCTTCTGTCCCTGCCAAAATGAGGCAGGATGAAGTAGTAAGCCTCCACCCTATTACTAAACGCCTCAGCTGCATCTTGGTCACACCCAAGCATTCCTGCTCCCCCCTGCCGGCCGGACGGCCAAGAGCCCCCACTTGTTATTATTCAACCAACATAACGTCCAGCTTTCCCAGATTAACTTTTGCATGAAATAGTGCAGTGGAAACCTCTGATGAAAACTGGAAGTTATCAGCAGGCTAAAATAAAGAGAATTAAATACAAAATTAAACCTTTTAAATTTATATCTGGAGAGAACTTTGAGGGAGGAGAGAGAGTAAGGAGGGAAGGGCTTATCAAAGCAGCACAGTATTCACTAGTTTATGCTATCCATTGAACAGTTATTTTGTCGCAGGACAAAATTCAAGTATTTTGTGCCAAACAGAATGTAAGTCATCCTTGCTCAAAAGTCTCAAGAGAGACCTTCACTTTTCTCAGAGGACCTCTCAGTGCCTTCTATCATGAACAGTTCTGGCTGTAAATATCCGCAGGGTCCGACCCTGCAGGTGGGATTCAACTCACCTCACCGCAGCTGCCCACCAAGTAGGTGCTTCGTTTAAGCCAGTCAAAAAGGCTTTCTTGCTCGGCAATTGAGCCATGCACCTTCAGGGAACAATTCATTCATTTTAAGGTATGTATGTGGCCCAAAGACATCTCTGGAGATGCCCATATCTCTTCATTGTCTACAGAAGGAACTTGCTGCAGTTAGCTTGGACTCACTGTCTCTCTTTGATATGATTACAGAGAGATGAGACGAGTTCTAGTCAAATTTTGTCACTTTTAATTACTTTATGACTGACATAAAACCCACATCAGTAAGATCATTTCCAATGGCCTCCATCAGCTTTGGAACGGCCTGTTTGAGGGACAGTGTCGCACTCCATGAGAAATCCAGATTACAAATATGGGACTGTACGCAGTACAATACTCAAAGTGAGTAAAGGTGATCGAATTTGACTCTCATTTAATAAGCGCCATTTTATGTATCAGAAAATATAAATATCACATTTGACAGGGCTGCCAAAGACAAGTGCAAGCCTATTCTGTAAGTGTAGGTTTTATTGTTCTGGTAACATAGGAGAAAAAAACAATGCTTTACAAAAGAAACTTGACATAGTATTGAGGATGTTTATTTCTTTTATCATATTATGTATGAATCTTTTATAAGTTTTCAGTGAACTATATTAATTAAAAATTAGTTCTGGGAATATTTTGCTTGTAGCCTAATAAGCTATTACGTCAATACAGATTTTCAGACTATTTTAAATTTGAAATAAAGGGGTCTCCTGAGTATGCACAATGGAACAAAAATATAAAAAAAAAATACAATGCGTAACACTTTTTACTTGCACAAGTTAAGGATCAGAGTACAGGTCATACTAGTACAAGCCTTTCTAAGTAATTTTTATTAGTTCCCTCCAAAAATGATTAAAAGTTTTGTAGACTCAGATGCTGAAAGGAACTTGATCATACTTATTATGATATTATTCATTTTGGCCTTTATTGTCATCCCTCCCACTACTATCACACAATAAAGTAGGGCTTTTCCATCAGTGGTCTTTTGGACATAGTGCATTCACATATGGCAAGGAGAGCAGGAGCCGCTGTTCAGTTAATCTACCCCAAATGCACCCATCCGTAGGGAGGAAGCAACAAAAAAGTTGGAAGCATGGCTCCCACGTATTTGTGATTACCCAGATTTATTGCCTCTGGTAGTAAACCAATGCAGCAGCCTTCCCTCACCGTGAAAAAACAGGAACTCCTAAGGAATTGTAACTGAGGTGTGTTTCTGGGTCATGATTTTGGTCTGGAGCTCCTCCCAGGCAATGCAGCGACATGCTGTGCTTTAAGTAGGGGTGAGAATGAATTCATCCCAGACCTTTGCAGCTCCCAGTAGGGTGGCAGGTACTTCGCAGTACAAAAAAAAAATACAGGGAAATCTCAAATTCCAGGCCACTGACCATCCAAATCCATTATCAGGGATTCCTAGTATTGAGTGCAGTTCCTGTTTCAAGAGAAGAGATCCCCAAGAGCAGATTTAGAGCAGAAACTGTAAGGCCAGCAAATAAAATGCTACAAGTAATTTCACAATCAAGTGAAGCTGGAGACCCAAGGAGAGGCAGGGAAAGCAGTCTGTGCAATGAGTTCCCTGCCAGGGTAGTTCAAACTGTTTCTGCACAGCGGGATCCAGACCTGCCACTTTTGGGACAAGCAGGATGCTGCCTGTGCAGCTGATCAAATTGTTATCAATTGAATTTGCGCGATGATCAAAAAGCGTTGTTCCAGGGGCAACTTTACACAAACAAAATATTTTCCTCTGATTTTTGTGATTCTAATGTAATGAAAACTTCGGAACAAAATATTCCCATTTTCAGATCTGTGCTCACTTGGCTGCCTGTATCTGTATCTCCCGCGCATGGCCAGAGCTCAGCGGCACTGGAGAAATCGGCAAGTTCTGCAGAGGCAGCCGAGCTCCCTCCAGTAGAGAGCATCAGCCCTTGTGTGAACAGCCACTTCTGAGGATTCGCGTAGGAGTAGTTTATCTGGGCTACTGAATTAAGTGATGCATTGCAGGAGTAGAGCAATATAATTGACCATATCCCATTGCAGGATCAAGGCCTGAATTTCTGGCAGTTTTCGGTTATAGCACTTACTTTAACTGCTGGATGTAGAACTTCTCAAGCCTCATACAACCTCAGACTTAAAAATTTCACTGGAAAGTTTTAAGACCACCTCTATACCTATTTCTGAATTTAAAAGTGTCATAAGGAAATTTTGCTAATGAGTAACTGACAAACAAGCAAACAAACAAACAAACAAATCACATTCCTGGAGGCACCAGTCCCTAGAATAACGCCTGCAATTCACAGGTGAGTGTTAATTTTGTGGCCAGAGAATGAAACCACAAAAGGGACTCCGCCTTGTGGAAAACTAGCCTTAATTTGATAAATGTGGGCAAGTTAAGGTTCCTGTGAGGGTCATAAATTCAGTCCATCCTGACTGTTTGCTGTTTAGCTTTTCAGTTTCGTTTTTAAGGGTTTTGTTCATTTAGGTTTTTACATGTTGCAACTCACTGGAAACAGAACGGCAACCTAAGCCGTATACACACTTCACTAACAGCAAACTCCCTTTTGTTCCACTGCCCTGAAGGGAAGTAAGAGGCTGAGGACGACCCTGTTTCTCCCCTAAGCAGGCAGTTCACATCCGCCACAGGCCATAGCCTCCAGGAGGACTGTTGCTTGCAGCACTAACAGGCAAGAACTGGCGGACATAGCTAAGCCCCTGTGGAAGGAGAAGCAACCCTACAGCGCAAGGCAGACCACCAGCTCTGCCGACGTTTCACGGCGCAGCTGGACGCTGGGTCTCCGAGCTCGCTCTTAACTCAAAGGAAATTTACCTACATTAAAATTAATCAGCTCAGCTAAGAGACAGTCCACAGTATGTTAACACAGCCTTTCACGGCTATAACCCTCCCCGATCTACACCTTGGATTATCACGGAGGCAGTACAGCTACGTGCTGGCCATCGCTCCAGCCAGGCTGTGATGTCAATCTAAAGCAGTGTAATTAATCGGAATTATTTAGCCTCACAATAAATAAAGCATTACGCTGCCTGTTGATTTAAACTGATTCAGTAACCAAAGTAAACAACAGCTAATTGATTTGCTCAGTTTCACATAAGAAGTATATGATAGCGAGCTGAATATGAAACAAGGCCTCCTGATTCCCACTTCAGTGTTTTATCCTCAGACTCCATCTATTTCTACTGCATTATGTCATGTTTTTAAAAAGCAAAGATCTACCAAAGGACAACAAACATCACATATCTTTGTGTTATTTAGTTTGCAGGTTAAAACATGTTCTTCATATTCATATTAATGAGCTGCTGCTCATGAGGCAACCCATTAAATTTAATAGGAGAGCTAACACAAACCTCACATGAAATGAAATAGTTGTTACATTTCCTTTAACGGTACACTTTGCATTCCTCTATTATAAACAAGCTTGTATATTTTATTTAATGATAAACAGGTTTAACAACTCTTTCTAGCTTTCTTTTCAATTGGCCACCTTTCTCTTCTCTCTTAGTTGAATAAGAGGATAAGATGCTTAACTGAACACTGGTCACAGAACTTGTTTAATGTGAAAGGTAACGAAAATATGCTAAAGCTTCTTTTTCATTGTTGCATTTTCGAACAAAAACTTTTGTTTTTCAAAAAACAAAACTTTTAAAAATCCACTATTAGCTGATGCAGTTGCTAGTTTGGATGGTGATGAACAAACAATCTATTGAAAATGTTTGCTGCTGTGTTTGTTTGGGGTGGATTTTGTGGCTGAGATACCTATTGCTTTTCCTTTTCTGACAGGACTGCAGTGTTGTTTCAAAACAGACATGAAATCCAAGCTCTTTGGCATAATTTCCTCCCTTCTTGGTGCTCTACAAACGTAATTCCCTTCAACCGTGTCTCAAGATTATGGTATTATTTTTATACTTTTTAGACTTCAAGCATCACATATAGCCAGAGTGCCCTTCCAAGTAAAAGTGAACACAGTGTACAGTGTGCATATGCGCCAAACGTAATCCTCAGGCGGTCTCTAAAAGGCATAACTGGCAGTAAATACTTTCCCAGAATCTCTTTAACACAAATTAGAGCTGTACCAACTTTAGATACACTAAAATAGATACTAATAAACTTGTCTGAATACACTCCTGATCTCCAGCCTTCATGTACTGCGTTCAGTTTTATAAGACTATCCTCTCCGCCTTTACTGGTGCTGACTACTGGGATACTATAATTAATTTTGCAGGCCCATCACAACAATCCCTGGGCATAATTCAAACAGAGGAGCTGAATGTACACCTCAATCATCACCCTTAATTAACTTGTCCTCAGGAGTGCCTTTAGGTCCAATTCTGGAACAATTTTACAGATGGGCAAAGCCCTTATGCACTTTGAACTAACAACCACTTCTGAAGGCACAACAGTTCCTGTGCCTCATCTTATTACCTCAGTCTATCCTGTCTCTGTTACAGCAACATCATTCAATAAACATTAATCAGAGAAGACAAAAATGTCCCTATCACAAGAGCAGATGGGATGCGTAGACACCTTGGAGTCACGCTGCAGTACGGCTGCCTAGGCGGGTAGTACAGATAATACACACACCGTCCTGGGCTCGAGGGCTTTCCCAGCACACACCAGTTCAGACACAGTGTAAATATAGCTGCCCGGTCGTTGTGCCCCCAAAATAAGAAAGTCAGTGGCAAAGGCAGAATTAAGCATAAGTCTCCAAGGTGTTCAATGCTTTTGCCTTAAAATCTGTTTCTTTCTCTGATCTCTCAAGTCTTTCGTATGCAATAACAGCACCAACTACTAGTGATGATATTCAAACTTTCTAACACTTCTGAAGTGACCTTCAGGAGAGTTAGGCCAAGCCACACTGACCTGGTTTGTTAATCACCGATGCCTCTGGACTGCGCTCACTTCATAGGGTGAACACCCTTGCGTGCAACAGGCCAACGAAAAGACGATGGCAGTTCAGATTGCATAATGAGGGTTAACTAGAACTTAACTCATGTATATGGCTTTCTCCTGAATGCTAAAAATTAAAATAAATGTTTGGTTGAACAGGAAAAAGCTATACCAAGGAAGCCACTGCTTTATTCCCTTTTTAATTTTCCTGGAGTCATTAGAGATACATTGTTTTACACTTGTTTTATTTTTCCAGCTGCAGGATCAGATATCTACTAGCCTATATAATTTTGACTCCTCTGGCCAATCTCTTCTTAATCTTTTTGATTTGGCAGGGCTAGATTCCGTGGTCCAGCCGTTGCACCCCTTCTTTCCAGCCGTGTTTATCTGAAATCCTTGCAAATAAAATAATAAAGGAACTTCATTTTTACACCCTTTTTCCATCTGTTCCTTGTATATGCTTACTTAGTCTCAGTAATGTTCTTCATATCTAATTGTAAACGTTTCTAATTCAGAGAAGCAAGGGAAAGCAAATCAGAATTTAGAAAAATAGTCGCCAACCAGCTCAGTTAGACCCTAAACATATGACAGTCACTGACTATTCAAAAGCCACGAGTAGGACTTCCTGTGAAGACCACCGAGGAGTCTGCTGCTGGAACTAACTTAGCACTGCTGCTGTCTAACACAACATTACATGTGCCTGGCTCTGAATCAGCTCGCACTTGCTGCGAGAAAAAGTAGGGAAGAAATTGGCAAAGCAAGAACGACAGCCAACAGATCACAAAATGAAGCGTCATCGGGACCCCGCCTGCAGAGCACCTACAGGCTTCCAGGTCTCTCCCTCTTTCAGATTACTCCTTGTTCTGCACCAGCGTGGCTCTGCTACCACTTACCCGGGAGCAAGCAGTTGCCAGAGTGCATCCTTCTACGCTTATATCCCATAACAAAAATGTTAACGATCTAAGAAAGGAGGAGAATAGTTTGTTTCTTCCAAAAAGAAACGGAAATCATTCTCTCAAAAATTTGCAAACATTTCTTCAGAAACATTTGAACGCTGTCTATATCAAAATATCATGGTATTCAGAACAGGTGGCTTACAAACCCTTTTCTCTTTATAATTGCCTTACAAAAGCTACCTTATTCATCTTTCAAACTGATGTGAAAATTACAAAAAGAAAACAAAACAAGTAGGAAAAGTGTTTATTGAAGAGTTATAGTCTTGAGGAATATTCTCCAAGGGAAATGAGTGTTTAATTAAACACACAAGGCAGCGCTTATCCAATAGAGAGATACTTCTGAAGTACTAACGGCTGTTTCCTGGCATACATTACTTTTGAATATTCGTGATTTGTTTATTTTGGATACTGTACTCTTCCACAGGCATGATGTTAACAGCACATGGAAAGGTGAGGTAATAGTTAAAGTAATGCACCAACCGCTACTCTAATATAACTTCCATTTCAGTAATATCTTTCAGTTTCCTGTTGAAGACAGGAATAAATTAAATCAAATTGCACAGGGATGCTTTATCTGCATTCAACAATACTGCTGTTGATGCTGATCATGTGGAAAACTTACGATTTCTCAGGGTTGTCTGTGAATATGCTTAACAGACACAATGAAATGAATAAATGAAATATTTAATGCTTTTGTAAACTCAAGAAAAGAATTAGCAGATTTCTTAATGAAAACTTATTTGGCTAAAAAAATTGTTCCCTTTAGAATGAGCGCTCTTTATTCAACCTTTCAATGTCAGTTATCATTTTTAAAACAGCTTGACCTGGAAGCATACAGTTAAAATTGTGGTGACTGTTAATGACAGTTTTATTGGACACTATGCTTATAGTTCACATTTTGAGGTCTGTATGTAATTGATCTTTCTACCCTACATGAGAAACACTGCAATAAGTTGGTTGCAGCACCACATTATAGATATAGAGAAATAATAATGATGTCACCTTGAGATTCAAAGATCGTGGAATAGTAATAGTCTCCTAGCTCATTCTCCCAACTGTGATGACCTCTCCAGTACTAAATCTTAACAGTCTCAGCATTATTTTTGAATTATTCATGCTAGCCTTTTCCCTCACTACAAAATCAAGGAAAATGAATGCATCATGCTCTGTCAGCTCCACAGGTATTTTGGTAAAAATATAAAATGTTATTTGGTTTCAAAAAATCTGTGCAGCAATACAGGTCACTTGCCTATACTGAACAAAAACAAAAATTCATATGCAGAAGGCACGGAACACACTCATTGCGAGTCGGAATGAGGCATTTCCAGGCACTGGAAGTTCTGAAACCTGCATTTTGATTAATTGCACGTTCATCTGTAGAAATAAAACAAGAATTAAACAAGCATCAATACACACAAACCATTTCTCAGCTACTTTGACAATGCAACACTGCCATCATTTCAGGGACTGAGCAGGATGACAAACGCAGGGAATTACAGATTAGGAACTGCGAGCTACTTTTTCAACATTTTATTTACAACTCAAATTAGCGATGATGTTTGGGTCAAGCAGTAATAGCAGTAGTAAAGAAAACAGACATTTCTTGAATTACATTACACTGAATTACAGCTGCACTGTAATGAGAGTAAAAACAACTAGTCTGCTCTTAAAGGCAGCAGGTTGATAACTCTTCTAGTTTATCAAACCTAGATAATAAGAGAGAGCTACAGTTTTATTCCTGTGATGGATCTCATAAAAAGTGCACATGGGAATAAAATAAAATGCATGTAAATGTAAACTCAAGCAGGTACCCTGATTCATCTGTAGCTGGTGACCTTTAAGTTCATGATGAAAAACAAATGTCAAGCTTTCAAAAGACAGGAGTATCCCTGGCTTTGCTGGGGATTTTGTATGCTATCGCACAGACTGTATTAATTTAGTCTGGCATCAATAACCTTGAAATCAGGATTTTGCACTAAAAATCTAGTTTTATGTTTATTCAGAAAGCAAAGATAAAAGGCGACTTTATTTTAAGGGACCCTCCAGTGGCTACAGGGCAAATGCAATGTAACATTACTGATTTTGCCTACCTTGCTATTCAATGCTAGCTCCCATGGCAACAGATTTTATACGAATACAAAGAGCGTGATGAAGATCTCCCTTTATTTTGCACAGAGTTTAATTACGGAAAAGTCTCTTGTCTGTGGAGTTATCCAACATCATGAAATAGAATACACTCCTAGAAAGCCTTGGTTAAAATGAGCCGCAGGTTCTCAAGTCTGGCCAGGGAGGAACAGAAGGACCTCATTTATCTACTTTTGAAAACAGCAAAGACATTGTATTAGGTAGCCGTTTATATTGACACAAACATTTTAAACAGACTAGCAGGGGAATATCACCTAGTTGTTAAAGAAATAACATAGGATCAATTAATTACTCCTCTAACTCTAACGAAAAATGCTTTTATGCTACCATTCTCTCCTCAACTGGTTTATAAGCTGCAAGACAGTCAGTCTGAATGTTTCACCTTAACAGAGAAAGCAGAATAAAACATTTTAATTTTTTTTCTCATTTTGTTTTTTGTAGTTACACGAAAAGATGTACCAGTTTTCCCATATATCCTCTTTGTTCCAGGTTATAAAGGAACACTCTTATTGTGATGAATTTGTGATGCTCTATTTTCAAAGAAACTAAAAAGCATCCATACGTCAAGAAGAACAACAGAGGCATTAGAAAAATCCCTGTTTTTAATCTAATTGAACATCAGCCAGGACTGTCCTTACTGCAACTGCAGTGCTGCTAACATGCATAGCGAAGTGTCCCAGCAGGTGAAAAAAAAAAAAATTACAGACCAACAGGTAGTCACAGTTAAGTCTAGCTATATCAAGAAATTGAAGACAATTAGGATGCACACCTTCTCTCCATGCAGCAACTTTGTCACTGCAAACTCAGTCAATTATAATTATGTATAACCCAGTTTTTCTCTTAGCCCATAATTCATACCTATTGAAATCAAGGGGACCTTTGCCATTGCCTTCAGTAGCAAAAGGATTATTCCCTTAGCTTGGCTACTTCTAGAGCAGTGAGTGCTACATGTGTACTTTCCATTTTCCAAAAAACTATTCCATATTTAAGCGTTAAATATATATCCTGTATTTCACACACTTCTGCATTCATGTGGCGCTTTGCTAAAAATGGACAGAATGAGGATTCTACTCCACTGAGAGAATCAGCCAGACTTTCAGCTGTTGTTGTTAAAATACTTTGATGCATGGACATGCAGTATCTTTTGAAATTGTGCAGGGTCTTCCATTAACAATGGTGGAGTCATTCCATCAGTGTGTTGAATTTTCCTTTTCTGATGGCACATGGACATGAAAGAGAATCTTATCTGTCTGCAACAGCAAACACTGAGTTTGGATCCAAAGAGAGCTATTCAAAGATACCACTATGGCTCCTTTTTGACAAAGACAGGCTGTTGCTACAGCAAGAACCAGCCTCATCCATGGAGCAGGCTTGCGCTGGCAGGGAGATGGGCTGGATGACCTAATTGCACTTTTCATCTCCAACTTCTGTTTCTGTGATAGCCAGAGTTTATGGCCTCAGTGATCAGAGCGTATTTCAAAGTGCAACGTGCAGTCTCTTACCGCATGGCGACAAATGACATTTCACTTGGAAAAATGCAACCCAATATATCTAGGGAAAAATAATCTTAAACAAAGGTACTCAACGGTAAACGGAAATCTGGAAAGAAGTAAACGCAAAAGAAACGTAAGCATGATAATACACAGCAGATTACATACGAGTTCTCACTCAAACACACATAAAAGTTTTCAGAATTGTTCACGGACTTCTGAAGATGCATAAACACAAGCGCCATGTCAGAGAAGGAGACTGGTTGTGCTTCATTTTGTGGCTGGCTAGAGTGTACGTAAGTGTGTTGCAGGCAAACCTGAATGTCTTTTCTCACATTCATTGCTATTCACCCAGTTCCTAGCAATATTCATGACTAGTAGAAATATGCATATCAGAAGGTAGAAAAATTCAACTTCTCATTCTTGGCCACTAATCTAAAAAATAGCATCACAGCAAGTTTAATGAACTCTTTTTAAATTTTGTTTTCCCTTAATTCCACACGTAAGTATCTATTTGAGGCCCTTGATACAACACTCGTCAAATATTTGTGGATAATTCCTGCACCTCTGCTTAGTCTTGTAAGCTCGTATCTACAGAGGTAAATAAATGAGTAGGTCTAGACCCAAACAGTTTTTAAGTCCTATTTCCGCACTGAACTTCCACTGATTTGAAAAAAAAAAAAAAAAAAAGAGTATATGAGCATCTCTGGATGTGAGCCACAGTCACACTGTTGGTTATACCTCTCTTTAATCTTTCTTATCAAGTTTCTCTCTCCCAAGATGTAACTGTTTTTCACTACTCTTTATTCAAGGGTGCATATATTTCTTTGTGCACATGGGATGCCTATGAAATTTTAAAAGCTAATTCAGTTTTAAAAGGATCACAGAGAACTGCATTTAGGTAGACATATCAAGCTTTCTTCCTTCTTTGCAAAATAATTGGTGAATGGAGGGTCCCAACAAAGTCAATGTACAGTCATCCAGTTGCACTTCAGCAGTGCCTCTTTGTAAGGCTTCTAGATTGCAATAATTTTTTGTGCCTTTTTGCAAATTTAGGTCTGCATTTTGCTTCCACATTGCATTTATCGTTACCACGTTTTGCATTTCCTTGGTCTTTGGGTCATTTGTCCCCTATAATCAAATATATGGTTTTGGATTATTCCATACAGAAAACTGAATATTTTCAAGGAAAATTCCATTTCATTTTCCTGTGCCCATATTTTTAAAGTAATTAGAGCTTGGCATTTTTTGTCATCCTCTATCATGTCTATATGTTAAATGTTTGATTTTGCATTTATCACAATTTTTTTAAAAAATAATAAATTCGTATGTCTTCAGTTTCCTTCATACTTCACTGGAAATGGGCACTCCCAGTGCTGATCAGAGAAGCAGGTGTGAACTGAGCTGATGTTTGAAAGACCACAATTTTCACTAATTGTTCCTAATACAGAATATATATATATATATATATATATATATATATATATATAATATATATATATATATAATTTTATATGAAGCACAGTGATGATTTTATTCCAGCGTAAGTGTCATTCCCACATATTAAGTTCATTTAGACTAGCAGAAGTGAATTTTTCAGGTGTCTGCACCTAATATTAATGTTAAAATTCAGAATATTCCATGGAAAGATAACAACAGAGCCAGTTTACTGGCAGTGTAGTGTTTACAGAACACCATTGCAAATACTAGGTCCCTCCTACTGCTATAACTGTCCCTACTACTGCTATACAGTTAGTTAACATAACATCTTAGAACAAAATCATCACCTGCTTTTGGGATGTCATGAATATTTTTTTTCATTTGAAAATGTCTAGAAACATGGATGTGAAAGTGAAGAAACATGGCTATTTCCCGTTAACTATTTACCTGCAAGCATTGTCAGATTAGTGCCACTCAACATCTGAGGTCAGCTTAGTTTCAAACAGTGTTCTGCATTCCTGAACTGCTTCCCAAACCTTGGGAAGGCAAAGAGAGGAAAACAAATAGCAGATGTGGGAATTGGGAAAAGGAAATGGTCATTTTTCCAGCGTGGGTCATGGAGAATAGATTACTAAGTCCAGGATAGTTTAAACATGCTGGCACAAGCAGTAGATGCTGGCCTTTGCCCAGTACAAACAGTGCCAAATTCGTGAGAGTATGGAGCTTTGTGCATGTGGTTGATCACATGCTGCCAATTTCGAGTGGTTATCCACATGCCATTTAAATGCCCTTGGCTTTGATCCATATGACTTCAACGTTTCCTGATTGCACTTAGGGGCTGCTGCAGCAGCAGCCGTGGCTACTCGGCAGGTCTGGATGAATAGCTCTGAGCAGTGCTGAGAGTATCTCAACGAAGCCAACTATACGGGCCCCGTTGCAGGCCACCTCTTACAGCTCGTGGAAGAAATAGGTCCTGCTTCCAACATACACATTTTTAATATTAAGGCTCAAGTTTAGGATTGCAGCATGAATCTTCATCTTAATTACAGGCAACACTGGTCACGGACTGATGGTATGAAACCAGGTTTGGGAGAGCAAGGGCATGCTGGAAAGCATCAGGTGAATTCTGGGTAGAGAACTGATTTCATTTTTATGTTTTATTGATGCAGTAGCATGTGATGCCACTTCAGGTTGTGACAAATCTAAGGTATAATAATTTAGTTCACTACCTCTGAACTGAACAGGGATAGTAATTACCTCCCAGTAATTCTTACAGTCATCCAATATTTGAGCCACATTCATAACAAGGACAGATACAGCTAGGCTAATGCCATGAAAGTGAAAATACAGCTTTGAACACATGAAATGTGGACCAGCTACAGTGGAAGCAGAGACCACCCAGTCATCACACAATGAATGAGATGTCATCAATTCTATCCCGCAGCTCAGGATGTTATTCTTGTGCAGGCCGCAATCAATTATGTCTGTACAAAATGACTACGCTCACTTTTTGGGGTCTCCAGGAAATCTTTGTTCAAATTGAAGATGGTTTTCTAACAGGCTCTGCTCTTTACCCAATTTTCCAGCTGAGTTGACTGAGGCACAGGCAGGTCAAAAGGCTTACCCGAGGTCACAGAGTGAATCAATGAGTTAGGTCAGATTAGATCTCAGTCTGTTCTTAGCTTTTCATACTTTACTGTTACTGCTAGATCACCATTAGAACTAAGTCAACAAAAATGTCATGGATGTGCTTCAAAAATATATATATTTTTAACTTGTTATTCCAATAAGAATGAAGCTCTTTAGATAAACACGTCATGTAAGATTATGTTTCAAGAGGTTACTCCTTTACTGTAAGGAATTCAATATCCAGTACAATGTACAATTACCATCAGGAGAAATATCTTTACTACCATACGAAAATAATAAAAATGTAGAAAGGTAAAATTCACAGATCAAATACCAAAGTCCTTACTCAGGTCAAGTTCTGCCTGACTTTCATTGCATTTTGCCTTGGATAAAGGCTTCAGATTTGGCCACACGTTAGTGTGTTGGCTCCCTGGTATAAACGGTGCTTTATTTACTTTATATTCCCTGAAAGACACTGTAGAATTCAAGCAGCAGCTAAACTAAAGCAATAGCTCATCTGAATCTGAATGAAAGATGGCACATTTTGAGAATAATGTTGGGCTACCTCTTCTAATCAGCTGCTATGTAATTTTATATGCCTTGACAACACAACCCTGCTCCCCTCATGAGAGTGGGGCGGTTCCTGACCTTAGGCAGGGACATAGCCAGCAGAGAGTGCATCGCTGGCCTGTGGCAGGCCTAGGGACCCAGCACGCCCCTCATCCCGCTTGGCAATCTCATGGAGCACAGCAACCATGGTTCGTTGCTGTCTCCTACTCAAAGACATCCACAAACAAGTTTCCTACCAAGAGGAAGAGGAGACATTTTAGACCACGTCTTGGCACCGTGTCCGGGTCTGGGCCCCAACCCGGGAGCAACCCCAATGCAGTGGAGAAAGCTCAGCGGAGGCCTGTGAGCTACACAGGGAGCAGCAGCTGTGGGATAGGTGGCTCCCGCCAGGGGGGGACGGCATCGGGGACCGGCAGCAGCCCCCAGCCTGTGGGGAGGCTGTCGAGGAAACATAGCTGGGCTCCTCCCTGACGTCTGGGGCAGGAAGCAAGTGGCAACAGGCATCAGTTGAAGCAAGGGAGGCTCAGGCTGGATTTAAGGAAAAACTTTTCCCCCCCCAAGGACATTCAGACAACGGGACAGGTTCCCCAAGAGGCCGTGCCGCCTCCATCCTTGGGGGTTTTCAAGACCCGTGTGGGTAAGGCCTTGAGCAACCTAGTCTGACCCCAGAGCTGAGCCTACATGAGCAAGAAGTTGGCCTGGGGCCCTCCTGAGCTCCCTTTCTGCTCAAGTCATCCTGTGATCCTGTAATATCACTACGTAGTCTCCTTTTCTGGATAATTATTCTAAGACCAATACAATCCGTGTAGCCTCCAACTACTCCTCTTTGCTGCTAGCCCCTTGTTTGCCAGCTCCCTGAACACATGAAAAAATGGTACACAGAAAGAGGGATATATTGCCTTTTTCTACTGTGGGGATGGTAAGAAACATTTTCTGAGCCTGATCAGGTTCTAAACAGATAAGATATGCAGGCATAATATTTTGGGAAGCCCTTTGAAAAGTTTTGCTTAAGAATAACTTTTTTCACAGCAATCATTACATTAAAAAAAAAAAAGTTAATAAAATTGTCTTCCTTTTTCCTTCATTTATGTTTACACTAGGAAAACAGAGACTTCTTGTTCTGGGCTTTTTGCTTTCCAGACAGCCTGAAAAGAGTGCTTTGGAAAGTCTTGTCAGGAATTTTGTTTTCCCAGTTTTCGGATGCTGGCAGACTCAGTAACATGAAGCTTTCTTGGAGCTCCTGGCAAAGTTCAGCAATAAGGAAGCTGCATCTCCTCAGTTCTTATATAAAGATCAAAGCAAGTCAGTGGCAACATGAAAAGACTGTATTTAAAAATTGACAGGATACCCTTAAAAAAATTAAAAGAACAGGCTTAAAAATTCTGGGAAGAGCGCATTTTGAGTTTCAAGCAAAATAAAATAGCATCTAAAAAGCAGTATTAAAAATACCCTTAGATTCGGGAAAAACATTTGAATTTGTCCAGTGCTGAAACAGTACATTATTGATAATTAAAACGTTTTCTACTTCCTTTTTAAACTGTATAAAACTTATTTCTAGATAAAAATATTCAATCACTAGATGGGTTAAATAATGTTGATTTTTCTTTTGCACTTCTGTGCAGGCCAGTTAGAGCTGAAAGAGACAGGTGGTGACAGTGATACTGAAGGAGGCAGAGGCAGCCTATGAACAGGACAAAATTTAAGAACTTTAAAAAAAGATTTGCAAGTACAGGGCACAGAGCAGTTGTTCATCAGCTCATCCTGATTCCTGGTTCCTAAAAATACTATTAAAAAAACAAATTTTATCTTCCTTTTCACTAGTACATCTTCTTTTATTGTTCCTCAGGCTTGCTCCGGAGTGGCTTTTGCCAATGTCTCTTTTTTGTCAGAACTGTATGATGAGGTTTCAACATATGCCTGACCTTTTCAGGGTGCATATTTTTACCATCTAGGGACTTGCTTATGCGTGAAATCTGCTGCAGGTTAACTGGAATTATTTCATGTTAAGGTGCTTAATGTCACAAACAATTGTTTTCTTCTTTTGCAGGTCAGCTGGCATTTAAATGTGCATTATTAAGCCTATTTAGAAAGCTGAAGATGGAATAGATATGCCTACATCAATGTACATGTGGAAGCTGCCCCAACTCAGCTGCACATTTATCACTGGCATCGTGCACCAATTTGTCAATCAGGGGGATCAGCCTTTCCACCCACCTCAGCACTGACTATTGTCGCAGGGACACTCTGTCACTTCCCAGTAGGCGCTGGGACACAGCCAGGAGCAGGGCCAGCTCTGGGGAGCTCCCATAACTGCATTATAATCCCAATTATTCAGCTTGCTTCTCTGCTGTGATCCTGGATTTCATCACCTTCTGAGAACAGCAAGGTATAGAGAGGCAAAAGTGAATTTTACCCATCACAACTTATAAATACATAAGCTGCTGTTTGAACAGGGAGCTGAACCCTGACCCAAGCCAAAGCCACAGTGAAAAGCAGGAATTCTAAATATACCCTAAGACTATTATGAAATAATTTATGCTATGTAGATATTTAGGAAAAAAAAGGAAGATAAAAGTATTCACACTCCTTTAGATCACTGTAGAATTCTATTTACCTCACAGTGCACGTTATATTATTATTATATATGTTAATAAAAGAGACCAGAAATAAAGATAGTGCCCTAACTTAGCACTGAAGTTGCAGAGCAGTTCAACTTTCTCCTGTGGTTGAACAGGGTTCCCACTTCCACTTAGTTCTATAGTATTATCTTGGCAAAGAGGTATGTATCTTCCCAGCTTTCCCTTTGCCTTTCTAATGCCTCAGGAAACACGCCTTAAGTATCCTTTCTTTATAGGCATATAGATAGGGAGCTACTGGCCTGTCTTCACTAACCTGTTTTATTACCAACAGTTCATTTACATCCTGAACTAGGACATTATTAACAATTTCCCTGACTTGTCAAAACAGCAATTCCTTGTCACTTTCCTTTCACCCAGACCTCAGGATTCCCATCAGGGTGAATGGGAAAGACTGGAAAATATCACATCATCATGTAGCTTATCCGAGACTGAAAAAATTCCAAAACTAAAAAAAAAAGGCACATTCTGTTATCACTGAAACAGATACTATATTTGGACAACAAACTCATTGTTCATTAGCTCTTTTTTCTCAAAGAATCTAACATGATGATTAAAAGCTGGACCAAACAATAACTGGGTATCTGTCCAAAATATGTCGGAGGAAAAAGATGCTTGAGAAAGACAAAAACAAAGAAAAAAAGAGTCCAAACACATGATCAAGGGAGCAGAGAAAAAGACGGGGAAATACCTAGATTCTCACAAGCACAACTGATACGAATCCCGTGGAAGCAAACAACCCTCCTGAAGAATATATTCATGCTGGATTGCATCAGAGCTTTATACCAAATGTTTCTGCAAACTGAACCCATCTTCAAGGCAGTATTTTCCTGAAGCAGGTTATTTTCTCAACATTCAGTGACATTAGACAACAAAAACAAATGAAGAGCATTCACCTTTCTACCTCCCCTGCAATGAGCAGGCCTTTGTTGCACCACGCTATCCTCCATCCTACAGACAACACTTGCCAGGTACCCAAGTTCACTACACTGAAAAGGACAAAATTATCTGCACGTGACAATTCATTTGGTTTATGGCCTTCCCGGATTTTGCATGGTGTTCTGTATAGTCATATTAGTCATATACTTGAATCCTCACAACATTTAATTTGTTACTTGTTTAAAAAATTAAAAAGTCTTAACATTAATGGATTTGAGTCTTGCACAGTTCATTAATATCTTCACCATCGCGGTCATAAAATTCGTATGGCACTACACTGAAATCCACACATACACTATAGAAGAATCCACACGTAAAGGAGACTAAGAGCCCCACAGGCATTATGACAAAATGCACACCTCACGTCTTGTAAAACACTTGCAAGAGCCTGCATACACACAAGGCTTGTACAGCCGTTATAACTAAAGCCTCACACAAAGGCACGTGCACTGTTCTCAGCTGGCCCTTTGCCTCAAAGCAGGAGCCCAAGGCTTCCCTGGCAAAGCATACAACTGCAGCACTTTGCAGAGGCAGCATTCAGCCCATCTCTCCCACCTTATCCTACAAAAGTCTGCAAGGTTCTCAGCTTGTTCTCACAAGTCTCTACTGCTGCAGCAACTTCAATGTTTTCTCAGTTATGTCCCATGTAGCTATACCAAAGTTCATGTTTTTGTAGAAAAAAAAAAGGCCGTTTTTATCTGGGAACAGTAATTCATATCATATGATTCGTCTTTCACAGTCCAGCAACCTGACAACAAGCCCAATGAAATCCAATGGGTCTCCTCATCAGCTTCAAAACACATTTTAAATAACCAATGATTTCTTTGAAGAAAGGTGTGATTCTTTATATATTTATATTCTGAGCTTTATATGCATAGGTATTCCTGTTAAAGCCAATAGGCCAGTAGCCATTTTTTATTTGGCAACAGATGACTACACCTACTTGGCCACAACATCCATCAGCAATGACTCGATTTTTCAGGTTGCAACTAAACAACACAATATAGCACTGAGACATCCGAGCTGCTTTGAATGAGCTAGGTCCAAGAAAAGAGCAAGACAGTTATGCAGATGGGGAGCCCACCTGGGCTGTCAGGGAGCAGTGAGGGTGATGGCAACGTCACAGAGGCAAGGCCCAGGGCGAGAGCCTTGCTCGGAGGCAGCTCTCGGGGAAGGGGGCAGGCATCCCAAACACCCCAGCGTTCCTGAGCTCTCCCCTGCGGTCTCTTCCGCCTGCTGTGCTGAATTCCAGGCTTGGGCCTGAGCGCTGCTCAGCTGCTTGGGACTAAATGGTTTCATTAGCTCTGGTTATCAGGGCTTGAGATCCAGCATTGCCAGTCACCTTGGTAATGGAGGGCCAGAGATTGGACTGTCTAACCTCCTAAATGACTCTTTGCTTTCCCTAAGCTCCTCAAGCACACAACTGCTTGCCATCAAATTTTCACTAAACCATAAGGACAATGTGAAAACGTAGGCAAGCAACAAGCTGCCTCTGCAAAAGCACGTTACCTGACAGTGCAATGACAAGCTATGCTGGTCTACAAAAAAAAAAAAAAAAATACAGCCTGTATCAAAATGCTTTTTCCAGGGTTGATATCTGCACTCTGTCATTTCAGTTATCCCAGGTCTCTTCTGCATCCTCCACTTTGGGATTAGGGTCTGCAGAGATTCTCTCTTTTACTCACTCTCTCCTGCAATAACTTCCTTCTAGTTCATCACTATCTTAGCCAAAGGTTCCCATATTCAGAGAACAATTCTTTTGTTCTTACTCTTCTGCTGTGTATTCATTTCTATTATGCTAATTGCGCTGCTGCTATCCATTCCTATTGCACTGATGACAACACACATAGACAATCTGGGGGAACTGGATTCCTTTAATGCAGACTCTCTTCAAAGCAAAACAGGCACATTCCTACCTGTACAGAGTAATTCAATATTAACAATTTTGACTGTTCTTTAGCATCTGTGTGATGAGGTTTGCTAGAGCTCTGAAGATTACACAAGGCTAGAGTTATACACACAGTTTATAAAATCATACAGAATTCACACATTTTACATACACAGATTCCCTTAAGTGTCACACCACATTTTAGCATCGGAACCTACTGTGATTCAGTAAAAGAATCCTGCTTCTCTGCAATGGATCCTAGGCTTTGCAACCTCCTACACATGCATATATCATCATTGACTTCCAAAAGAGTACTGTTGCTTTGAGGGACAGAGGTGCACCTCCTATAATGGTATATACTACATTCTGCAGCAACCTTTCTTCTCATATTTCAGAGCTGAAAAAGGCCTGTCAAAAAGGGGCTATTATGAAAGGGAATTTGAAGACATTCATAAACATCTAGACAGAAAATTGCATTTTCAATATGAGAACCTCAATAGTTAAGGCTACATTTGGGAGATCACTACGGCCCTCTTATTTTCTGCTTACGCTGTCAAAGTTTGAATTCATGTTGGGTTTTTGAGCAATTCAAACAAAGGATACTTTCATAAACATCCATTTCATAAACTACAGCATATCTAATTCTTTGGGTTCTGAAGGCTGAGCTGAATGTAGTGTTTGTAGTCTACTGAGAATATGTCTGGAAAACATAAAACAATCTACTAGGTAAGTTACAAAGCTGTTGACATAAGGAATGAAAATGGAAATTCTGTAGTAGTCTCCTACATCCACAGTTTTACACTATACTTTGCCTGATGTTAGTTGATTGGTGCAGTATATCTTGATGTTAGTATCCCATTTCAGAAATGTTCTGACATTATCTATTTGGCAGCTTGAAAAATAGTATCAAACTCCCAATGCATTTGAGCACACGTTTCAACCCAGCAATCATAATATCCATTTCCATTGATGCAAGAGGCAGGTTAGTACTAACTTGAAGTGGCTTCATTTCTAAGACTACCATATGTGATTCCACAAAATACACACACACACGCAAACACAACATGCATGCACACACGCACACCCCCTTGGACATGCGCACACACTGCTTTGGCTAGAAAGACCAGGAGAAATTAACTTGATTTAATTTCTAGTGCCTCCTGGTAAACACACAGGTTTATGGTGCAGCAGGTCTGCCCCTACGAAGTAATTGATGCAGTGAGTCCTCAGATTAGCGTGGCACAGATATCGCTGGAACTTTATCTACCCATGACGTAGGAACAAAAGCAATGAGAAACGTGCATTCAGAAAAAAGGATTGTTAAGTATATTGTTCAAGTTATTTAAGATGATTACAAAGATGAGCATATCTCTACACTGACTACAATAATCCAATATTTTGAAGCATTATTCTATTGCAAATATGTTTAATATCTCGACAGGTAAAAAATATATGCTGCAAATTTTGCTGTAATATTTACTGAAAATGCTTGAGCTTCATTGGAATTTGCCAATAGCTGCAAAAGCTCCATTAAATATAGGACTCCAGGCACACTTAACGGGAGATTTATCAGTGGCCTTACTTCACCAAAAATTTCTCTAATTTAACATTTATGAGCTTTTTTATTACACAGATTTCTCTGTAGTTCCGTTGTAGACAGAACTTATTTGATAGGTAGATTTGATAGATATTTATTACATTTGGTATTGTATCTGTGTAGATGAAAGTTCTATCGGTTAGCTCCATCAAAATTGTCAAACCATTTTCCAACAATTTCTGGAATAGGGCAGCCAGGAGATAACTACACTAACTAAAGTAGGGCATATGAAACACCATAACTTTTTATGTTTTTGTCCTAAAGAAAATGAAGCCAATCTCTGCTAATATCCCTTTCATTTACACAGTTTGCTATGAGATTTCCCTAAAGGCATTAGTAGCTGGCAAACAACTCCCAGCACCTTGATTACAGGAAATGATATTTCTCCCAATGCCAAGCTTCTTCATAAGCATTGAAAACGGTTTGCCTACTAAAATACATTTTCTGAACTTAACACTAATTCTGCACTTCAAACCACCCAATTTCCTTCCTCTCCCAGCCCAGGAACCAGTTGCATTCCTGCTCAATATATCCGGACTCCTAACTTATTTTTTGTGTTTTTCTAGAGACGGATCTATGCTTCCAAGTTCAAATGTGGAATCAAACCCACACTTGGAGACTGCAGAGATACAGACCGTTCAAACTTTGATGCAAGGAAAATATTTCCTTCTTATTCTCCTCTTACTAAAGTAGTTCTTTAACAATCTTAGTTGTTATTGACAATGATCTGCCATCATTAGCGATTCTTATAGGTCCCTATACTTTGCTGTGATAGGCCTCCCAGTCTCAGATCCGTTCCAACCCAGGTTGAATAACGAGCACCAGAAAATCATACTTCTTCAGTATTACTCCTCTTACTTAGTCCTCATTTCTTACTTTCCCTGAAGAAGATAAAAATCATATCCCACATTATCAAAAATCAACTCCTTTTAAAGTTCCCAGAAACACCTGCACTCACTCACACATACAGGACATAAGCTTTACTTCCCCGTGACCCAGGTGCATACCTCAGCATTCCCCACCAGTTAAAATATATGGACAAATTCCCATAATGTGCTACAAACACAAATCTGGTGGGAGATTATTTCTATTATTAAAAATCTATTTTGAAACCTGATTCAGAGTGCTTTTCTCTTTCTCTCTCTCCCTCTCACATGCACACACACACACACGCAGAGACTTCAGGGACAATTAAAGCACTAACATGCACACACTAAATAGCTAGATGGGCATTGACATGAACTTTCCAGATTTACATTTGCAGGACACATCCCTGCTGTTGAGAAAATGCAAGTGTCTTAGCAAACAAAATCAGAGTTTCTGGTTTCCTTTAGCCTTTTTTTTTTCCTGCTGATTGTAAATGTGAAGAGCAATACGTATTTACTTATTCAATTCAATATTCATATAAAGTTACATTACCACATTTATTCACAGCTGAGGCCGCTCATGTGTAGAGGTCGCATGAGCACAGGAAGTGATCAAGGTCAGACCCTGACTAAGTAAGGTACACTTGCAGAAATATATTATGCCTTTAGTCCAATATGACAATTTTCTCCGGGGGTAAATTCAAGAACTGCAAGTGTGGTCCAAATCAAAGTCATTCTGAATACTACATCTTTTCTGAGACTCCATCTTGTTGTGTTTCTGTCTCAAACTGCAGAGGTTAGTCCTTAACCTAGAACGTAACCCGGACTGAAATATTTGTGAATTCACATCTCAAGGCCTTTAATAAAAATCTCCTTTCTTAAAGCTTTCCATTGCATCCCATTACACTCTGTAACCCTGATATTTCATATACTAGTCTTAGTTTTGGTTTACTCGGAAGTAAATTCAGTTGCTGTCACTAGAAGGGCACTGAACTGTTTTGGACTGAACTGCAAACAGATGTCCCAGTTTGGGGAAAATAATGTTCTGTACTTGAAAGCAACAGACTTAATTTATTAAGAATTGAAAGAAAATGCCTTGAATGAAAAACAAAGATATGGGGCAACATTTAAAAAACATTTTAGAAATTCTGTACCTTATTAAAAGTATCACTGCTATAAACATTTTCCTATAAGCTTTAGTATTAGTGAAGTAGACTGGATGTGTTGCAAGTGAATGCTGTATTTCTGAAACTCCTAGAAAGAAAATTAACAACTAGTGGCCCTTGTAGATAATTTAATAAAAATGCCTCAGGATATACACAAACTAAAGTAACAGGAGCAGGCCTAAATACCTGAAAAAGAGGGAATAAGTGTTCTGTTGACACTGATGTCATTGACCAGCGATACATCTAATCAGGAATATTCTTCTCAGCCTTGCTCTTGTCATTAAAGGACAGACTAGGTAGAAATTTGGAAGTTCAGTGGTTGAAATTATAATGGTATTTACCTAACAATAATAAAGATTAAAAACTGGACAGCAGAAGGATTAGAGGAGATTTGAATAAGATGTTCACAATTTGAAGGCAGAGTGAAACTGATCAGGAATATCCTTTTTACCTCGTTTGCTAACAGAAGAATATGACACTCAACTAAGTTAAAGTGCAGTACAGTTAGAACCAGTACAGAGATTTATAGAGCAAACAGGTAACTTCTGGATTCACCACTAAAATCCAAGCTGCCTGGTTTTAAGAAAGTCTAGACATTTTACATTCCCTATTCAAACCTGTCGTAATGCAAAACTAAAATCATATCGAAGACAACAGATTTTCACGCTTCAGGCAAAAAGGTGATCATCTTGCATGGGGGGTCACTAAAGATTTCTAAGTACTTTCGGGAGGTTTCCACTGATGGTAAAGTTTCAGGAATTTAGTACTTTTGTGAAAATGATAAAAAAAAAAAAAAGAATAACAAACAGGACAGAGGAAGGATTTCACTCATTTTAGCAGTTTCCCTTTAATCTTGCATTCTAACATTTTCAAAACAAATTCATTCCTTTAAGAGATTAAATACTTGAGTGAAATTTCCAAAGTTCTTGAAAGTGTGTAGCAACATTCACTAATAATTGGGGGGTATTAAGGAATCTTACACTCCATACATTGAAACTATTGCAAATAACCTATTTTACCTGTTCTCTTTGCCACTCACAACTTACAGAGTAGGTGCAAATAGAATGAGACTTGCTCCACCTGAACTAATGCCAGAAGTGGAGAGGAGTGTAGGGCACAGATGCAATTACAGTGCATAGCACTGTACTAAGCAACTATACACCTTCTTTTCCTGGTTCACATCTACTTAGCTCAGGTACATGCTATGTAGATGTGCCTGAGAACAGCCTACGTGTTTTAAGGTTCCATAAATCTGTAAGCATTTAATTATACAATTCATAGTCAACTGTAAAAGCAGTCCTTCAGAGACTTCATTGCTGACCAAGTTTTGCTTTCAAGCAGTACTGCTGTCAGCACTAACATCTGCCATGGCTATGCTGGTTAGCAAGTTGGGATGGTTTCTTTCAGATGTGGACTTCACGAATGTGATCCAGGCCTTTATTCATCTTTCGATTCAGTAACGGCAACGTGTTCAGTATGGAGGTACTGTTAATCCAAATGAGAATTGCAATGGAGTGAAGAGAGCAGAAGCCCACTTCCTAAGCAATTTATCTTAGCAAGAGTACATGACAGAGTACTCTGCCATCTGTTTATACTGGCTCCTTGTTGGTTTCTGAGTGGCCGTACAGCTTGGAAGTGCTCTAAATGTTTAAGACCAATAGAGTTAAGAGATAGCTTTCATCACCTGTCACAGCTGTGATCAGTAGGCATGCTTATGTTGGAAGTCTTCCTTAACTGGAAAAGTTGGAACCATAGAGGTAATTCCTGTGAGTCCCCAGGTTGAGAACATGATCTCCTTCACAACTGGAACAGGCCAAACCAACCTGAAAGGCTTATCTTTGTATCGACACTTTGAATAAAGAAAAGGCAAGGAAAGGACTGACAATTGTTCAGGAAGAAGAAAATTGCTGAGATAGGCGTTCATAACGATTGGTTTATAAACAGTTTGCAATTTTTTGCTGAGCAGCAGTTCTACCTCTCATTGCATAAATCTACACCTTGCTTCCTTTTAATTCATATCATGATATTGGACTTTAAGATGTCTGAGAAAAAAAAGGATCAGGGCGTAAGATGTTTGATATTTACTTTCTAAAATAACTATCTCCATGGTATCCCATCCAGTCCAAAGCTTACTGATGCGACAAGATCTTTCAGTTAGCAATGAGATCATCTTCACATAAGTCATTGCACTTGTACGGGCATGCAACAATCATACCTTTTAATTTACCATCTATCAAGGCTTCATTAAAACTAGTAATAAGCTTCGTTTTCTCTCATCAGCACATACAGCATCACACAGTTATGCAAAAGTTTGAATAATGTATTCACTAACTGCTACTGTAAAGGTTAAATAGTGGACGTTAATTCTAAATGCATAGAAAAAGTCAGAAAGTATGAACCAAGTATGGTTGTAACTTATTATAATCGTGCAATACATTTTCCTGTATTTCTGCTTTATCATACTATAGGTTTTTTGTTGCTCAAAAGCCATTTAATTGATACGCTGTTCATATCAAACCCTCTGTTTTTATTTTCTGCATTGTAAAACCCTTTACATGTTATTGTTTATGTTATTCACCCCTGTGATCACTTCTCCCTCACTCTAAATTGTTACGTTTGCAGGTTGCAACTAGCAGCAGGATACTGTGGAAGCTCTGGACGTGTTTACTATCTGAGATCAATTTCAACAGTGATTTTTGGCCAATACCTTGCCTATCTACAAGGTAAAGAAAGTAAAACACTGTAGTAAACATTCTATGCTTATTTTTCTTTAAGAGCTTGAAGGTTAATGGCCCAGAAAGCAAAAGGGAGAGCTAGGTATGGTGTTAAAAACATTACCTCCAAAAATAGCAGGAGCGCCTCAGTGCTACTTCACAGCAGCGTCAGCGGTTACCCTTTTGTAAGTCTGCACCTAGTGCAACTATTTGTAAAGGTGTTTTCAATTGCATTGGAGAAACTCCTTCATTTTAGTCCAAATTTTATAATCTTTTAGAATTGGATCTAACCATTCAGTGCCATTTTTATTTATAGTGCTCTCTTCCTATGGAAAAAAAAAAAAAAAAAGATGTCCAAGATTCTGTAATGACTTTTTAAAAAACTTTCTGATCTTTCTGAAGTGGAATCCTGTCTTTTGTGATAGCTTCCGAGTCACACCAAATGACTATTAAAATTGTTGCTGATACAACTGAGATTAAGACTCAGCTAGCGAAAGATTCTCTGGCTTGAGAATAAGCGATTTCTTGTTGCAAACTTTACTAGCACCTTTTTCCTGTTTTTTTTTTTTTAATGTCTTCAGATAAACCCCACCTCACGCTCTAATTTCCTCCTACACGTCACGCTCTACCAACTCCGTGCCTCCTCTAAAAATCGCATTTGCCAAACAGCCCCTTCTGCAAACCCCTCACTTCCAATTCATCCTCCCTAGCCTTCTCTCCCAGACGAGTAGAAAAGACCGATTACCTGATGCTGTCACTCTCTGCCTGTCACCCTCCTCCACCATCCTGCTCCTCAGTTCTACTGGAATAAAGGACAGGCGGAGTTAGTTTGAAAAAAAATATACCCTGAGGTCGGGCACGTTTTCAGCTCGCAGTCGGGGGTGGTACGCCGGGCACCACACGTTTTTTGGCAGGAATCACCCGCGTTTCGCCGCCTGGCAGCGGGGGCGCGCGAGCAGCACCAGGCCCCGGCCGCGTAATGGCCGCTGGGGTCCTGCCGCCCCAGCCGCCGCCCTCGCCTGCAGGCTGCTGTCTTGCGGTACCCGCTGGCAGACAGCCGTCTTTCTGCGTGCTCGCAGGGGCACGGATTCCCCCACGCAGGAAAACGCTCCTGCGATTCGTGGGGGGGGGGGGGGGAACGTGGCGGGTTTCTCCACAGAGGCGAGCGCGGCGCAGTTCGCGCCTTTTCTCCTCAGGGCTAACGCGGGGGGGGGAGGGAGGGGGGCAGCGCCGCGGCTGCCCGCACAGCCCGGCCCGGCCCCAGCGCAGGGCTCCGCTCCGCCGCCGCCTCCCTGCCGCTTCCCGCCCCGCCCCGGCCTGACAGGAACAGCCCCCGCCCCGCGCTGCGCCGCGCCGCGCCGCTCGGCTCCGTCTTCCTCCTCCTCCTCCTCCTGGCGGGCAGGTGCGCGGGCGGCGCCGGGGGCCCCGCGGGAGGGCTCGGGGCTGGCGGCTCGGGGCCGGCGGCGCTGCCTGCGGCGGGGCGCGGGCGTCCCCCAGGGCCCGCGGGCTGCCGGGCAGCCGCCTCACGGCCCCCCAGCTCTGCCTCATGGCGGCGGCGGCGCGGGAAGGAGGAGCCGCCCGCCGCCGGGCCTGGGGGCAGCCCGGGCTGCGCCCGCGGCCTCCACCGTCCCCCGCCTGCCGTGTCCGGGCCCCTTCGCTGCGGGCGTCCGTGTCCTCCCCGGCTCGGCCTCAATCTGCAGGCCCGGGGCTCTTCCTGGAAGCGTTTGTAGGGCCCAGGCGCAGCTCACGGTCCCCCAGCAAGGGCGTAGGTGTGCTGGGTCTTCCTCCCCCGGGAGTCTTCCTCTGTGTCCCCTGCACCCTAGGGCAGACCGGCCGCCATCGCACTGTTTTCCCCTCATACCTTCCCTGAGGTCTCGCTCTCTCTTCTACCCACGCGCTAAGCGAGCGGGAGGTTTGTCCCCCCCGGCGTTGCCCTTCGTGGCCCCCGGCGCGACCCGGGGAGGAGAAGCCGCGTGTCTGACACGAGGTCCTGACTGCCGCGGCGGATGGCCGGCCGAGCGCTTTCCGGTGCCGGAAGGATCTGTGCTCGAAGCTTGCCGGCTGGCCCAGGTGGAGGGACGGTCAGTAATCGGCTCCTGCAGAGGGACAAAAGGTGCCGCCGCAGGTTGTGCCCCGTCCAGGCGAGTGGTGAGTTGCCGCAGGTGCCGTTCCTCGCTGCCCTGCGCCGACCGCCTTCTCGGTGCCCTTTCCCTGTGCTGGGTGTCGTGGTCGTGCGGCAGCGTTGGGAGGCGCTCCGGTCGTGGCCCGCTTGGAAAGGTGTTTAGGCTCTCCACAGATCACTGAACCTGCGCTGAAAACAACGTGAAACTGATGAGCGTAAGGATTTTGTCTTGCTGTAGATCTAAAAGCCAGGCTTTGCAGCTGGTGGTAAAAGGGTGCAACGTTGCAACTGCAAACAACTAAACTTAAAGCACAGTTTCTGTCTCTCACTGCCAGATAAACCTATTACTGAGTTGCATCTTATTTTTTGTGAAGTTGAGCTCTTCATAAATGGTAAGGTGCAGCCTCTACACTGTTTCACGTGTTAAAACCTTGCATTTTATAAAATTAGAAATAACATTTAGCGTAGAAGTGACTGTCACAGCATAGCTCTTGCGTCCAGATTTGTGGCCCTCCCCTCTGCCCCGGCACACACACGTGGCAGATGAGAAATCAGAAGGGTTATCCTTGGGAGTGTTCTCTTCCGATGACAGCGTACCCTCTGTGAAGCTGATGAAGGTTTTGGCCTTTAAGCCCTGTCTGTCTTCCCAGTGCACCCAGGACCAAGACTGGCTGTGTAGGTGCTGTCCCTCTCTGAACTGCCTTGATGGCCTTTGGTCTTCCCTTGCTTGCATGGAAACACAGCTTAAGTGGAGCCATGATAGGGAGCCTCCCACCAGCACCTTCCTGCGTTGAAAAGCCCCTGTGCCAGGTGGAAGGCGTTCCTGCAGCTCGCTCGGAGCTAATTGTGACATGCGCATCCCAGGGAGGCTTGGGAAGGTGGAGGTCTCTTCTGCCAGCCCAAGCGTCCCTTTGGAGGGGTTCCTGTGCTGCCGCCAGAGGGAACGGTAACGAGCGAGCAGAGCTGATGTGCCTTTACAGCCACCTCTGCCTCTCGCTCTGCACTTCAGGATCCAAAGGGGTTTTATTAACTCTACCCGCAAAGTGAATATGGCGCAACTTGGCCAAACTTGATTAATCTTTTAATTAGGTCTCCCAGTATGTGACTGTTATGATGTTTGTCTGTAAAGCTTATATTCTCCTGGGGCAAAGTGCCCTTAACTACCCTTATACTGCAGGACGCTTCTGTCTTAGAAACCTAGACCATACTCTGAAATTTGCCCAGTTGTTTGTTTTCTTGTCAACATTCTATGAGCAGTTTCTACATAATTTTACTAACAGGGAGTAATATTTTGTTTGTTTTGTTTTTAAACAGAAATGTATCACATTTTGACACTTCTACCAAAAGCCTCACGCTCAAGAGGAAAAAAGATGTAGCCATGTGAGCTTTCAAGGTGGCTTTAGCAATTCCTATCTGCATTCTGATCCATGACAAGTTAATTACACCAATTACACCAGCAACTGAACAGAAGCTCCATAGGAAACTGTTGTAGTTATATTGCAACTTGTGTTACCGTGACTACTTTATCTCTTGATAACTCTGTAATTAACTTGTCACCACTGTTTAATGCTTAACGTATGTAGAGAATCAGTTAATGGCATCACTAAAGGGATAGTAGCCTGAAGGAGAAGCTCATGCCCTTTGGGAAGGTTATCGGGGTTTACTTGAATGGCTAATTTAAGGACTTGTGCAGAAAAAGTATTAAGTTTGTTATGGAAGCATGGATAAGAAGGAAAGGCTGTGCCAAAGAGAAATTCTTTTTGAACTGACGTAGTTGACAGGGGAAACTAACAAGAAATATAGTAATGTAAAAAATCCAAGAGAGAGAGCATATCAAATAAGTGGATGATAGTTTTTGTAGTATTTGTTCCTGTGATAGCATGTAATTAAGATTCTGGAAGAACCAGAGCTGTGATGTTTATGAATTGAACCTTGGTATGCCAGCTACAGTACCCTGTCAGGCTCCGATATCTGTGCTCGTGTGTTGACTGAGATTTGATTTCAAGAGGGATGGTCATTCTCAGCTGTATTGGTACGATAGGAGCTGAACTGTTGGCTTCCTAGGGACAAAATTGTAGGTCCTGGTTTGCCTGAGGGTGTTTTTGTTAGTTTTTTAACGTCAACCTCAAGACTAGTGAGCCGTTCTGCCTGGGATGCAGTTGACCTAAATTAAATTTGTTGGGGAGGGGTAAAACAAATTTTTGGTTTTTGTCATAGCTGTTAAATTTTTCATTTTACAAAACGATTTGCTAAATTCTGAATGTATGAAACTTTTAAATACATCCTGAATGCATTAGTATTCAGTCTAACACTTTTAAAGATTTCCTGTGTTAGAATAATTTCCTGTTTGTAACACTAGTGAAGTCAGCAAAGTACCTAACCTGGTCTCTGTTGCCCATTCCCAGAAGTTGAAGGGTGAAGCTGAATACACATTCCACCAATAGCATAACTCGTAAAAGCAAGCACTTGTTAAATCTATTTGTTTTTATTATGGACATCGATCTGCCAGTTGCAATAATGCATTTATGGACATTTTTCTGCAAGCGCAGCGCTGGTGGCAGTTTTTACTGACAAATTGAGTCATATGGACAGTAGTTCAAAATACGCTTACTTTATTGACGGATTGTGCAATTCTCTAGTTTACTGAGTGTTCATAAGATAGCTGGACTGGTGAAGAGAATGTAACTAATGGGAAAATGTAGGACGGAGTTTTAATTTTAGGAGGTCTGAAATCTTTTAGAAAGTGACAGGCTTCAGCAATGTGTCTTAGCTGTTCCTGCAAACTTTATAACTTTTTTTTATTAGTGCCATAATTAAAAAAAAAAAAAAAAAGGCCTGGTTTGGTGTCCTAAATGCAGACATCCAGTTCTCAGATATCTTACCCCTGCTGATATATGCGAAGGCTGGTTTTCTACAAATTTGTGCTGGCAAAGTAGCAGAAGGCCTGAGAACTTGAACAAAGGTATAATAAGCAAAACCTTCCTGACACGGGAAAATAAATGCTGCCTTAAATTCTGTTCTCTCCCAGAAGACTTAGCCCAGCATTAAGTTCTATGTAGAGGCGGAAGAACAGCTGAACTACGTAGATAGATTAAGCCTGTAGTCATGTATTTTCCAGAAATACAAAATGCAGTTTTAGAACTTCTGAAATTATGATCTAATTGTGTATTCCAGACTCCTGTCTAAAAAGGAAGTTAAATGTAACTGAATATCAATAAAGTTTGTGTGGCTTTGGAATTTTATGGATATTAAGTAATTGTGAAATTTTTTCATTAGCAATAATCACCATTTTGGTACTTTATGCTATCATTTTTCAAGTTGCGTTTTCTTATTTACTATTTTATATCAGAAAGCAGTGTAAAAGAACCCTGTCCTGATGCCTGTCAGGAGCATATGCTATTTTGCTTTAATATCTACAGTAACTAACTAATTTAACTTTTAGGATTAGCCGCTGTTGCACCTAGATCAGGAGTCTGTGCTGTCTATTTCAAGTGTAGTGTTTGGGTGTGTTGGAGTAGTAAGATAGGTTAGAAGATGCTTTCTATTAAAATGAGGATTTATGCAATATGTATAAATAAGTCATCCTATACTTTTAATAGAGTATACAAAAATTTACATTTAATTTTGGCGTAGCCTTACTGAGAGCTGGTGCTTGTGCCTGGTTCGAAAAGACCCTTTGAAGAGATGGCTTTGGAGTGAGCGAGCATGATGGAATACTGTGTCTGTGAATCTGTGCAGCACTTAAGCATGTAACTAAATGCGTAACGTTTTGTTTAAGTGCGTGTTAATACTTAGAAGAACTTTCAAATTTGACCAGTTTAACCAGTAAGTATATCAGTATTTAAATCGAGAAATGCCTCTGAGGCACTAAAACAGTGAATAGTTTCAAAGGACCACCTCTATTTTCCCTCTTCCTGCTTCCTTCTCTAAAGTAAAAATTAACTGCATAATTTATTCTTATTCTTATGCTAAAGTAAATAGTATAAATCATTTCAAGTACCTTCCCAAATCACTTGTAAATTTTGGACCTGCTGCTGAAACTGTCTAAGACAATAGAGGTACTGAAGGTGATAAAAATACCTACATCTGAATTAGTCACACTTAAGGTTAATTACAAGGAGAAATAGGGAAGTTCATTGATAGGAATATTCTGACTTCTCCACTTTCCAAGTGGAATATCACAATTCTGTGACAGAGAGGGCTTTAATCTTGAGTAGCTGTGGGAAGGTGAATAAAGAATAATTCTGTCTCATTAAAAGTAAGAACTAATGGCATCCAGAGAAGTAGCAAGTGTCAGGTTCAAAACATTTTGTTCACTACATGGTGTATAATTAAGCTGTGGATCTGGGAACAGGAGGCTGTGGATCCTGAGTTTGGGTAAGGAAACTAACTGGACAAACACTGAGCCCTTTAACTGTTCTTTTTTACACTCAGAGATCTCTCTTCTGACTTCAGGAAGCTCCTGAATGGCATGTTTTGGGGCATGACAGTATACAAGTATCACTAAATGCTTGCCTTGTTTTTATAGTCTTCCGTAGCTATCTGCTGTTGACGCTGAGGAGAAGGGCTTTTGGTCTTACTTGGTGGGTCTGTTCCTGAGTTTTATGTATTTTTCAAATGTCACTTTTTAGTCCACTATGATCAGATTAATGAAATTGGTATTTTTGAAGTAGTGTGTATTAGCAGCAGAGCTAACTTTGAAGTCAGATCTGCTTTATTTTCTGAATCATGCCGTCTACATGCAACATGCACAAACTTAACTCCCTCCAGGTAACTCTTTTATTAGTAGACTGCAAGTATTAATGCTGTCTTGTAAAGGTTGCTGCTGCATAATTATCATTCCAGTATTTAAATTATCTGACTGCTTTAAATCAGTCAGTACAATGCAAGCAATAAAATAATTATCTTCAGTTGTTAGTATATTCAAATATGCAGATTGCCTGTTAATTAAGACTTTTTAATAAACACTGTATACTTTAAGCGCTCTCAACGATTTCTTACATTTTCTGTTTAACTTTATAAAATCACGGGACGGAATGCGCAACATCCAGTATACATGCGACGCACAAACTTGTCTTGACAGCGGTGGGCTGGCTTTGTTGATGGTCCTTTTTTAGATTGTGAGCAGTATCCTGGCAAAACAATTTACAAACAATATTTCTCTCTCCATCTTGCTCCGTTTAAGTTTAGTATGTTCACATATAATGCGGTAGGAAGGGTGGAGGGAAAAGGGAAATCCCTTGCACAATCTCCTGTTGACATTAAGACCTCTGATACTTTGCTGACCTTACTTCAGCATGTGAAATGCATGCTTGAGGTAAGGTGACTCGGGTCTTCATGTTCTGTTATGCAAAGGCTTGTGGCTGGTTGATTCAGAAATGAAACTGATATTTTGCAAGTTAGCCACAATCTTTTTTCCTGAAAGTATTGAAAATACTGATTTTTGAATCCTACTTCCTGTGGGAATAGGTTAACTCCTCTTAGCTTCGAGGTTTAGGCAAGTGGTTGACTGTTTGAAAGGATGAAGTGGGCCTGCCTCCAGCATTGAGCTTCCAAAGACTGAAATCGAAGACCAGCAGGGCTAAGTTCTCTGAAAGTAAGATATTTTTTAAAGAAATGCTTGTGATTTTTAAATGGAATAGTAGGAGTCTGTTCTGTTTTCACCAGTTACAGTAGGGTTGCGTGTTAGTGAAGACACTTTGTTTTATATTATCGTTAATACATAAGACATCGATCTGAATGCTTTTCAGTTATGTCTTTTTATGCCGCTATGCTTGATTCCAGCGTGAGAGTTTCCAAGAATATGATTAACCCTGTGGGTCATCTTATAATGTAATTATTAATGATTGATTCTGTTTATCCTTGAAATCAATATAAGAAGCAGAATGGTTTGGCGTATATTTGGGGTTGATTTCTTACATTCAGTAAACATGATCTTGTGACAAGACTGGTATTGGTTTGTTACTCAGAACATGTTTGATGAATCTGAAGTGTGTAATTAGTTTTATATAATGATGGTGATATGTGGTGTTTTTTACATGACTTATGTTAATATGGCCAATAGTGTTAACATCTCCTGCCACTAATAGTTAGGGTGGGGATGTATAGTAATTGATCTTCCTGGGAGTGCTGTAATGTAAAAACAATTCAGGCTGTTTGAAGTATATTTTACAAGTGTGCATTGGGCCTTTGGGATGTTATACTGAAAAACCCAATTGTACAGTTACCATGGGAACCCAATTAGAATAGATTGCTTGATTTTTATTTTTTTTTTCAGTCTTTCATCTTGACCAAAAATCTAATGTACTTTAAACGTTTTCATATGGAATTTTATTCATATAGTGACTTGATATAATAGCCTTTTTTAAAATTCTGCTGCCCAAACTGGAGAGTGTTAAGGTCTGTGGATCCTGAGGACTTCTTTCCAGGAGAATCTCTTAGTATTTATAAGTTGATAACTGAGAGAAATACTTTTGACTCTAACGGTTTTTATCATAGTGCTACCAGTACACGTACTTTTCAGGCTGCAGTTGTGTGACAGTAAACAAAGCATCTTAAAATCCAAGAATTTTTCTTGTAGATTATCAACAAAAGTTGCCCCAGTTTTTGTATGGCTTTTCGTGGCTTTTTTTTCCTCATGGCCATATGAGGAGATGACAAGGTTGTGCCATATTCACAAGCTGGGCAAAGTTATACCTACTTATGTGTAGAGTAATGAAGTGGCTTCCTGGTGGTAAATGAGGAGGTTGGGTTTGAAAACCCTGCAGATCTCACTAGGCTTGAAGAAGGATGCGTATTTCTGTCATGCCAGAATGGGTGCGTTTTGGACGCTTCCTTGTGTGCGGAGAGATCCAGGAGTAACAGTTTTGCTGCTTTGAGGGGAACCTCAAGAAGAAAACAGCTGGGCAGTACAGCTTCATACCTACTCCTCATAGAGTCATGCTGCCTAGGTAAACAGACCACTTTATACTGTGGTAGCTTTAAAGCAGATGTATATTCTCAGCAATATTAAAATTAGCTTACCTGCTCAGACTGCAACTCTTGATTATTGACTTTCCTCAGCATCTTAAACTCTGACTTTTCTTTAAATTTCTGTTCTGTTAATGTATTTCAAGGTTTAGGGTGCTCCCAGGGCACAGGTCTACAGTTTATTAGCTTCATGCACCATATCTTCTGTTAATACGCAGGAGGCTGTATTCAGCACCTGAAGCCATTTGCATATCTTTTGGGTGGCTGAGAAGCAGCGTGCTGCCTGGCTGCTCAGTAGCAAAGCTCCTGTCCCATCACAGGCCCCTTTGTGTGAACAGAGAAGTTCTGGAAAACTGGTCCTATCTTGACTGAAAGTTCAAGGAGACCTGAAGGACAAGGTGGGATACTGCAGCTCAGGTATGAGGCAAGAACCCAATGGGAAATAGGCTTCAGCAGTCCTTCTAGCCATGGAGTTCCAAACTAGCCAGAGATTGGCTATCTTTATTTGGCTTTGCAAAATTACCGGTTTTCACCTTTACAATTCAGTTGATCACTTCACTACTCAGCAAATGCAGGGGGAGTTTTTCCATCTTGGTGAAGTGGTTGATGACAATAAGGTGCCGCTTTCTCAAACTGGTCTGATTATCCTGATGTCTCAGGATTTCTGGCTGCTTGGTTCAGAGTGAAGTATCATGATTGAATATGAATAGTAGTAGTTTCTATGCAATTGAAGAAAGAGGTGTTGAGTTTTTATGTTCAAAATCAGCCTTAGGGGAAGCTCTGAACTAAACTTGGAAAGGAGGAGTTAGTGCATATATTGGCTTCTTAACAAGGCTGCCTCTTTGCAAGGTTGAGACACATTTAGGAGTGATATTTTTGACTCTCCTAGCTTTCTGACATTCAGCATTGGTCACATGTCGTTTTCTCAGGTAGCTGCGAGTCTTTCTGTAGTCCCCATGAGCTGTTGTGTTACTGGCTTTGTTTGCCCACGTTACCTGTCAACAGCAGAAGAAAGTCATTGCTACTGTGGACTAGCAGATGGTTGAGCAGCTCAACCTGGGGCAGGAGGAGGTCAAGAAAAGTAATCAATCACAGGCCCTTCCTATGCACTGTTTAACCTGTTCCTGATTAATGTGTCCTTCTCTGCCACGCACCTCCCCAAAATCCTGGTCTTCCTTCAGTAGTTACCTCTAGCTTCTAGAGGTTTCCTCCAGTGGATCTTGCTGGGTCATCGGCTTGGAACGGATGGCTGCCATGCGCCCTGGGATGTCATGTCTGGTAGCCAGTCCTTGTATAAGAATCCTTTTCCTTAAAGCTGGAATCCCTGTTTCTTTGCAGCCTAATCCCCTCTTTCTGTGAAAGTTGGGTTCAGTTTTCTCCACCAGACATTGTATACTTGGACAACACATTTGCTAGGCTAGTAAGAGTAATTATTTGACAATTTATCTGAAGAGGAACCTTCTATAGGAGCTGATACATGCTTAGGTCTGGATGTTTTGCAGAAGTAGGAAAACTCCGCTGTATTTCAGAAAAAGGCATGATAGTTTCTGTAGCCGAAAGATAATCTTAGGTATGCTATCTAATAAATTCCAGAAGAATGAAGTATAACAAATGGTATCCTCATGAAAATATCCTAAAACTTTGTTTCAAAGCTTCCCAGACTGTGGAAGTGAAGACGGTCCTGATTTTGACCCACTTTACCATCCTTCATGGTGTGTTTTCATCAACTTGATGCTATAATTTAACTCTTATTTCTGAAGGCAGAGCTGTAGCTTTTTTACAGTTGAGGTCTGTTTCAGTTTTTTGATATAGCAGGCTGAGACTTCATTCAGTCCCAATGAAGTAAGGCTTGGGAAGTAAAAAAGCTTTTCAGGCTGTATGACTTACTAAACATTTCTGTCCTCATTCAACCAAGTGGTCAAGGAAAATATATGAGTCTTTGATTCCTCATTTCCAGATTTCTATAGTCACTTGACAAAACCTTTTTGTCCATTACTCTTTCAGGTTTCAATATACGTAATAACATATCATTCAGGAGTTAGTTTAACTGAAGGATACTTTTGACTCCCAAGTGTTGCGTGGAATGATTTATGGTGAGAGAAAGCTTATATTTGACATCTTTGCTTCTCAGTTACTGATTACTTTATTCTGATGCCGTCTCTGACATTTTAATTTTCTTCACACTATGCTATACTGGATTGTTTACCTTGCAGCTATTTTACAAAAATAATTTTCTGTGTAAAATGTTTCTATGACTGATGTAGAAAGCGCTTTGCAATATACAGGAGCTTGTTCTCAGCTGTCCTTCCCAGTTGCTTGGTGAGGAAGAAAAGCTATGAGCTCAAGCTATTTTCAGAGAACTGTAGAGATCCGTTCTTAGCTTTTGGGTTATCCCCGAGTTCTTCCTGCTTTTCTGGCATGTACAGTGTTAGAATATTTATTCCTTGGGAAATGTTCATCTTACTTGCAGGTGACTCTGAAAGAACGAAAAAATAAGCATCTATATTTAAAAAATAAATAAATATTTAATGCATATAGGGAAAAATTGAGGGACCACACAATGCATTGAGGTGAAGAGGATCTGTCTCTACTACTGTAGCCTTTCCCTTCCCTTGTTATCTTTCCCTCTGTCATTTCTCGCTGTGATTTGTAATTTGAGGCTTCAGCCTTCATTTCCCTTATGTCAGATGAATGGCTTTTGACTTCTGGACTGCTCTGAATTATACATCTATGCAGGAGGCTAGTATAAAAAGTGTGTAATGCTTAAGTAACTGTTAAATGTTAATTATTTAACATTAGGGTCTAAGTGAAGCAAAAGCGTGTAGTTACCTGTCCTTCATGCCAATATGTCCAAATTTGAATCATCTTCAGGTTCCGAGAGATGCGGGTATTCCAGAGGAAGCTGAATGCTTGTGTCATTTTTTTTCTTAAATGACAGGATTTCTATTTTTACATGTGCCTATGTGTGTGAATATATACATATATACACACATGCACACACGCCAACTATAACACTTGCATGCAAAGAGTAGCCTAAGTAAGTATTCAAAAGATGCCCTTGAGACATTATATTTGGGAGGCATAGATCAAGAAGCATTGCTAAGGGATGGCGAACCACACATCTTTGGAAGATGTGTTGTGAAGCTGGAGTTTTCCGAGCAGACCAGTGCAAAGTGCTTGCGAGTAGGGTAGTATTTGGAGATAGAGAAGAGCATGCTGTAGCTCCCGCTCCGGCAGCAGCGGGGTGGCTGAGAGCAGCGGGCGGCGGGACTGCAGCGTGGGTTCAGCTATCGCTTCGTTAGGTGAATTTTGGTGGTGGCTGGTTTTTGCCTTGCCTGGAAGAGCGGGTGCGACTGGGATGCTCTGTCAGGGTACCTTCCCGGTGACATGGTGTGGGGATGATACAGCGGGAACCTCTGGGAGATTCTTACCTGTTCGGATGAGAGCGTTTGGGCTGATACACCCAAACGTCCCTTTTTACTTAATTTTTAGGAAGAATATGTCCAGAGTTTTATCTGCAGACGAATAACCCCAAATTGCACTTCATTTTTTTTAGTTAAATTGAGTTCTTGAGTAGTTAGGAGCTGGAATCAGAGGAGGTATTTGGTAAAGGCTTAGCCTGCCAATCTTGGTCAGCAAAGCAGGGAAAGGACTGGTAATTCCCCAGAACAGCAATGCAGCAACTGGCAGTTCCCGGGGTGCTGCTATTTGCTGGACTGTTTTCCCTGCTTGATTTACCTGTGCTTTGGGGGTGGCAGCACAGGAGAGCAGAAAGCCACAGACGGCTAGAAATTGCTGTTATGCAGTGTTGGCAGTGGATTTATACACTCTGAAGTTTTTTTGATACTTTGGCCTGAGCTTTGAAAGGAGATCTTTTGGATGAATCTTTTCAGCTATTTGAGGCAAATGTTCTAGCTTTCGCCCGTGGAAAGAAATGTGAAAAGCTGAGCGTTGCATTACGCCTTTAAAGCCAAAGCTCTGGGTTGGCAATAACTAAATGCCAAAGACCTAGCAATCCTGCTTTATTTCAGGAGGGAAAGCAAAGTGGACCCTATTTGATTTTTTGCTTATGATGCGTAAATAATGATATTGGATATTGTATAGGGCTGGAATTCTAATACTTAGTTAACGTAGGTCCTTATTATTTTACATTTGAATCAAGAATATAACTTCTGTGAAAGTCATGTCCTTTCTTTCCTTAAAATTTATCTATTCCTAGACAAATGTGTTTTTTATCTAAAACACAAAAGGCTATTTATTTTATTAATTCAGAAATGCATGACTGCCTGTACAATATTCCTTACATTAATAGTATATCTTAAGGGCATTCCTGTTCCATGGATCAGAGTTTTACAGTGCTTGTGATGAAAAGTCTTCAATATGTCATCTGTTAATTCTGACTCATTCATTAGGTCATCTATTGCTTGAAATAGTAATTCCTGTTTGCTTGCAAAAAAAAGAACCAAACATATACTCGCTTTTGCTATTGCATATGCTGAAACTTAGAGCCCGTTTTAAAACATTTGCTATACAGTTTGTTATAAGAGAAATGATGATATTGACGTGTTGTTCTTCCTATGGAATTCAAATTAAATCTCATTGTAACTGAGAATTCTTTTTTTTCCCCTTGCAGGAAAAGATCTACCATCTACCATGGCATCAAGGTTTGTTCCAAAAGTAAGTTTCTAGCAAAATATCCTTGTGTTTAGGTATACATTAGAAGTCTAGCATTACAAAAGGGTTCACATAACATAGTTTGTTTTTTTCCCCAGTGTCCAGCAGTCAGTATTAAGATTGCGGTTGACAAGATTGATGCTGCGTTGTAAATCTCTGCAGCTCTGTCATGGTTGGTAACAGGCATCAGTGGACCTTTCCCCATCACATATCTATCTTCCATAGAGCATAAACTAATAGGACAGTGCTACATTTTCAGTTTTAAGTTAGCTGTTTATTTCCATTTCCTAATAAAAACCTCATTTATTGAAAAATAAACACGTTTAATTGTGAGACTTGATGCTTCAGTGAGGGGTATAAGTGTGTGAAAATAAATGTTGAGAGGAAAACAAGAAACATGCCTATTTATCAAGAAATTTAGGAGAATTTTCCTTACTGAAAGACAGGCACCAACTAATTTTTAGTCAAATACCATGTTCTTCACATGGAGTTGTCTGTTGAAGATGAGTAATACATTTTTTCTGTAGAATAACTCTTTTTTTGTGACATGATTAGTAATGTTTCTCTAGGAACATGATATTTCTAGTGCAATCAAACTTGCATATCTATTTTTGCTGCAACTCTTACCACCACTAAAAATTTCTTAATAGCATCATCTCTTATATTTTTTTAATCTGCTTTGCATAACATAATGTTGCTTAGAAGTAGTATTTTGACATGCTCAATCTCTTACACCTTTCTGTGAAAGATTTTGCCTCCAAAAATAATTTTTTTTCTTTAATGAAATGATTGAGGGAGAAATTCAGGGAAATAGTGGGGTTTTTTTACTTTTTTCTTTTAAACTATCCTTTGTTTGTATTTGTGTGCTTTTTAGTTGAAAACATCTTGTAGCAAGTACCAGGGATAATTGCAGAGAAATATTTGATTATCTTCTGAACAACTATGCGTTTTTGAAGGAATCACTAGCTCAGTTTCATTCAAAGCTAGATATGATATAGCTGGCAAGCGACATGAAACTAATAATTTATTATCTAACCTTTTCATTTCTCCCACTCTCACTTCTAGTTGAAAGGTGCAGCATTAGCTGTTAGGGGAGCTTTGCTCTTTTGATATGTGGGAAGGCAGAATGTTTAAGCTAAAACATGTTAACTCTCCCAGTCCTATCTAACATGAGGAGCAAGGGCTGCTTGAAAGTGTGTGCAGGCACAGCTAATGCTCTGTGCCTGTCTGCTACTATTTTCCCATTCTGGATGCATAATAAAGGTGTATACTGTAGCTCATGTTATTCCTTTAGAATAGGGATATTTATAGTGTATCATTAGCTTGCAGTTTTACTATGATTAGTACAACCACATAATTGGTGTGACAGAAAATATGTATACCTGGCATATGATTTTTGCAGAAACCAGTTATTGCTAATGTAATGTGCTGAACAGTTTTTACGTAGATTGCTGGAAAAAAAAGGTTTCTGGAAGCAGCCAGACCTTGGCACTTCCCAAAATAACCATATTTGTCTTTCACTTGAGCCTGATTCTGCAGCCGTGTGGCAGTGACCAGTTGGAAGAGGCTGAAATATGGGCATAGCTATGTGCATAAGTGAGAATACGTTAGGAAATGTAGTTGTCTGTTTGTAGGAGGCATTCTTTTTTTTCTTGTTGTTTTTCTGACAATATGGCAATTTTTCTATTTAATTCTAAATGTACGCCTTTGCATGCAAATGTTTAACTTATTCCTCTCTGGACTTCCTCTGGTTATTACATTCAAGCTTAGTAGCCACAAAGATTCTTTTACTAACTGTAATATTTCACTTCCAGTTCTCAGTACAGTGAAACACTTGTCCATGCTGTCCTGAATTAAACTGAGTAAGGTTAATAACAATAGGGAAGTTCATACTTAGTATGACAGAACCTTGTATTTTCATACCTGCTGTTTTTTGGCACCTTGTATGTCTGCCTTTTGCATTTATTTATTATTACTTTTCTGTACATGAATTTGTATTTTTAGTGGATTTTTAATACACAGTTCACTGTTTCATTTATGTTTAATATTTCTACTCACTTTATGGATTTCATTGAATTTTTTTTGAACTCAGTTCAGGTTCCTGACTGTCCTCCTTTTTAGCTTAAAAAGGAGGACTATTAATGGTTTTGTTCCTTTTGCTTAGATTTATTTTGTTATTATTCTCTAGCTCCTACTCTTCAGGTATAGCTATTTTGGTATTATAAAGAATGATGGATTATGTAGGAAAGTTTCTTTTGAAGCGCTCCTGATATTGTGCAATGCACTTGGGGGTCAGCTACACTTGACTGGTGCATGATTTATCCGATGTCCCTGCCACTTTCTGAGATAAAGCTGCTATTTTATCAAAAATGCCAGCAAGTGTGATTTAGAATTTATACACCTCCTTTTTCAAATAATTGTTCTGATTACTTTCTGGCATGGCAATAAAATGATAAAGGTAATTGCACACAAATGTGAGATAGCACCAAAATACAATAAAATTAACCTGAATTAGCCTGACTTGTCGATGAGAAGTATTTATGAAATGTATTTTTGCAATAAGGGAGACTGGTATTATAGCTGGAAGGTGAGTTATTGCCTTAATGTAATACTGTTTGAAATTTAAAAAAGAGACTGTTACAGTTGAGGGTGATTGTGCTTTTGAAATTAAGTTGAAGTGATTCTTATAATTGGCAGCAATAATGCATTGTGAAGGTATTATCTTTTATTGTGTTATGCCTAGTTGCATTATCTTTTATTTAGCTGGTCCTGACTTCAGCTCTGCAGAGAACGCAAGAAGGAGCAGATCAAGAATTTTGTGGATTTAGGTGATAAAAATTTGAAATGTTACCCAGTATTAAAGTCATTCTTCTGCTAATTTTTTCATTTAGTCCATTTTCAGTTCCCCTGAACCTGATACAAGTCTCATATGATTAAACGTTTATCTTTTCCTTGTATTAGAGTAGTTACCCTATATTTACGTACACAACTGAGCCCTGTGACAGTGGTGCACTTAAATATCTTGCTTGTTATATGTATGCATGTGCATATACATTAGACAGCAATTTTAGCAGTTAAGTTTTATGTTTCCTTAGTGTCTCAAAGTGTAACTTCCTTTGTAAAGTATTTATACCACTTATACAGCAAACATTTTGGTGGTAATTACAGCTAATATCTTTTTCTTTTTTTTAATTGATGAACACTTACGGGGGCAGGAATCCAAACAACTACATCATGACATCACCTTGGTGTGAGACATTTTTAAACTCAAACTAGTAACAACAAGATATTGTGAGGACCCTCTCATTTTTAGAGAACGCATTCTTCCTCTTTGATTCATTAATGATGTTTGTTCCTTTCATAGTTTAGGAATGAGATCTTTAATTACATTGTGATATTTTATTCCATATGATTGCACATTGAAGCTTTAATGGGACAAGACTGACTCAGAATTCTGGAATTCTGGTTCAAAACTGGAATCTCACAGCCAGACCTTTCATGGGGAGGTGAGGGGAAGCTCCGTCATGGCTTAGCCTATTGCACATTTACACTGGCTTCTTATTGCAGGGAGTGCCAGAGGGAAGACCTCTGCCTGTGTAGTCTCACAGCGGATAGAAACAGTGGTTGTGGAGTAGAGTGGTCTCCCGTTTCAAATGTGTCTCAGGAGTATTAGTTTGAATGTGTTTGGCTATGGCTTCTTCAGTCAGCTGATATGTTTTTGCTAATGCATTAGGTAGTGTTGAGGAAACGTTCTATAGGAGTAATAAAGATATGAAGTCCTTATTTCTGGTTTACATCTTGGGAGTTCCTCAAACGTAAGTTGGGAGGCAGCAGGTCAGTGGTAGTTTGGTTCCCGTGGGAAGCAAATTCTGCTCGTGGGCAGTATGTGTTAGGAGACTTTTTGATGTTTTATGACCATAGGACCTTAAAAGAAGTTAGAGTGGAGACCAAGAGAACAAAGTATAAAATTACTTGCAGTGCATTATTTAATATTTATTATCATGCATGGGCTGGGAGAAGAGATTAGGAACCAGTGCTGTAGTCTTGAAGCATGGAGACTTTTTTCTGTGCTTCTGGTCGGCAATTAATACTTAACACTTTTCAAATATAGAATCTAAGAGTTATGAAATGATTTAGATGAGTTGGTAGATGCTGCTGTATTCATTCTAAGACTGTAAAGTAACACTTTACAGTCCAAGTAACACTTGTTACCTTGTTCAGACTAGCATTTTCTCCACAAGTTACCACTAGACATTAGTGAGTTTGCTCACTTATAAAATGACATACTTCTCTTTTGGGGGGAAAATGGTTTTAAAGACAACATTACCCTGTCCAGGTCCACAACCTATGGCTATACCCACATTGTAAAGAACTGAGAACTGGAATTACTGCCTGTATGGAATGCTGCAGAGAAGAGGCACTCTGATATAGAATATAGGTGTCAGTGGTTGACTTAAATCCTTCAGTGTCTCACACGTAAGAATAGTGTCTTTTTCATGGAATCTTCAGACATATGATTTCCAATTTAAAAATACGAGAGCTTAATCTTTTTGTAGGTCATCAGTAGAGTAAGAACCATAGCACTTTCACATCTCATGGTAAATGTAGCAAACTAATTTGGTTCAAAGGGTGGTTGCTGGTGGGATTTACAGATAACTTGTTAACAGCACAGAATGTACCCAGTGATGACTTTTGTCTTTGCAATTTGTTTTGTGGCTGGTATAGTTTGGTTATTATAGAAATATCTGCCCCTAGTTCTGTATCTGTTTCTCCTGTTAATGGCACTCCATTTATTGTCCCGCTCTGCTCCGGTTCATTGTGTTATCTCAGGCAACCTGCTGTTTCAAATGGCATATCCTAAAGTAATTAGGTGCCTCTACACTTAAGTCAGGCTGTTTCACTTTCATTTCGTCTGAGCGCCAAGGTGATGTTAAAAGCAAGTTTCTGCAGTGGCATCATCACTTTCTAGGCATGTCACGACCCAGTCTTGCAACCTTGGAGTAGATCATGCCCATAACCGGTTAACATTTTCAGATAGTGTAACTACCAAAATCCATATGGGGGCTGTAGAATGGCACTTCTCTTTACCAGCTTCACATCCACGTTCCAAAGGACAGAGGATTTGGCAGCGCAGTCTGAAACCATTGCCGAACATTTATTTCAAGTACGTGTCATGTTTCGTTGCTGATCTCATTCAGGGCAGAAGTGCATACATTGTAGCTGTCCTTCAGTACTTTTCCTTCTCTACCATCAACCATTTAAAAAAAAAATCAAAAATCTTTCTCTGTTGGTTATCTGCTAGGAGATATTTAGGTCAGTTATACCTAATTTTGCAAAATTTTATACAAAATAGAAATCAGAATTGCTGGACAAATTTGATATTCTTAACCACTAGTTTGCATAGCTTAACACCTCACTCACTAATGGCATTTTGCTCCTATGCTACATAGAAGTTGTGTGACTTTCTTTTTTTTTTTTTCAAAATACTTATCATCGCTTCATGCTAGTGATAGGAAATGATGGCATAAGTATTCTAAAATATATATGCATTTTAAACTGCTATGTGATCACAGCAGTGGCAGCTGCATTAAAAAAAAGCTCATAACTTTTTTTTTTTTTAAGAGTTTCCTCTGTAAGCAAGAGCTGAGGGAAATACACAATGCTTATTTACCTGGGTTTTGGAGAGGCTTAGAAAAAGTCTTTAAAGGTGCTTACAGGAAATAAAGTAGAGCTGAATTCCTGTCTAAACAGTCCACTAAGGTCTTGTGTTTAAAACAAAAATATCTGCTGATATTTGTGTCCTGAATCAAAGCTTGACATGCAAACAGTAGTTTAAGTAGAAATGTGTACTTTCTTAATGCAGTCTGGAATACGGTAGTAATAACCTGCATGTCTATTCTGAATGAAAATAATGCGTTTTACTGCAATTAAAATATCATCCTTTAAGTAAAATAAAGAAAAATAAATCTGAGGTAGCCTTGATAAGTACACTGGAAGCTTGCCATTTGACAGACCCGGATAACTCCTTGTCTGCCAAAACGACTGACTGAGGTCTTTGCCAAAGAGCTAGAGGCTACTACTGCTTGGAAATGCACTTTTATAGCTTGGCATTTTGGGGTCTTTTGATTGTCATCCAAAGAGGATTAGTAGTATAATACTATGGAACAACAGAAACTTGCTTTTGTTGTCTTTGATTCTTTAATAAAGAATGATGTGTTAGCTGTTGTTGAATACTTTTTAAAATGCTATAGGAAACAAGTGCTGCTTTCTCCGTGTATGTGAACATGTATCTTTTTTTGTCAGTGGCTTATGTGGAAGAAGGCCACATTATATGCCCTTGCCAGCACTTATTAGTCCCTTTAATAAGTGAAGATGGGCAATGATTTTTAGTGGCCTACGGTGCTTATGTGTATTTGTAGATATTTAAAACATATGCAATTTAATTCTTTAACTTAGTACTCTTGCATCCTTTTATGGGATTAGTTCCTTGAAAGGTAAAAAAAAAAAAACATGTTTTATCAACCCAAACTAAAACTGGGTTTGTGTAGTCTGACATTTCATTTCCAAACTTTCAATAACCAAGAAATAAGAATACAGTTTTTGTTTTCACACCCTCTGAAGTTACATTACAGGCTTGGCTTAACCAGGGTTGGATTTACTTAGAGAACTATTGTGGATGTTAGTAAAATATTGGAGAAAATTCAGGCTACTGTGTGTTGTAATTAATATGAGAACCAAATGCTTTAATTCTGCTTAAAAAAAAAGAAAAAGAAAAGTAATTGCACGCTGATTGGCACAAATACAATTCTATCTTCAGCCAGCCAGAGGTTGAAAATACAATTTTATACAGGAATCCAGGAGATGAATGATCTAATATTTCTGAAGGCATGATAGATGAAGCCAAATGGATTTTGTGGTCACTGAGGAGAGTGACAGAGCCCTTAGGAAGGCTACCTTCACCATCCTCCTCTGTGCCAGGACCCCCTGGCTAGAGACTGGCGTTGAGAGCAGGTGAGAAGTGGAGTGCTGGTTTGGCTTCCCTGGTGCCCGTGCCTTTTAATGCCTTGTCCTTCGCAAGTACCTGAGTGGGGAAGAGGGGAAATGGCTCCATGCACTGGGTGAGAGGGCAGCGCTGGCTCTTGCAGCTCCCTGCACCCCTGCTCAGGCTGTCTGGATGAGGAGGATATGAAGTGGCAGAACAGGCATGTTCTCTCCTCATTTTCTGGCCTTTCCTCTTTCCACTTGGTGCTTTAAAGAGCCCGGACCCTGCCTTGTTACAGCCCCTGGATCTTCCTGTTGTTCTTGTGGGTCATCCCCTTACCCAAAAGGCCTTCGCTTCCACCTAATGCGATGAGCCGAGACTTCCTCAGCCTCCTGTTCCTCCATCACTGGAGAAACTGGTGACAGCTGCCCCTTCTGGAGTATTTCAGCAGAGAGCAGGGTGTGCAGGTAAGAGTGCTTAGCAACGGTGCCCTGCCCAAGCATGCAGTAAGCTGGCCTGGTAAGATCACCATTGCAAGGTCTCATTATGGGATGTGACAAGCTTAATGAACTGTTTTGAGGAAGCAGCCATTTTTTGACTTGTGTATGACAGGATCAAAAGCATTAGCTGCTAAAGCTATCCAAGCCCTACTAATCATTGTTTGCCAGCAAAGTGTAGAGCAAGTTTCTAACAAGAAGCTCTGCTACGAAAGGGTTGGGATCTGCTTTACCCCAGGAAAAGGCCAGTCTGGCAGCATTTCATATGGCACAAGAGAAATGTGCGTGTCACTTAAGAATGCAATATATTTCAGTGCAACTTTTGTTTAAAAGCCTTATGTGGATTACAGCCCTGTTCTTCAGCAGCTGCGAAAGTGTTTATTACTGTTGCAGCAAGGACAACATATATGGACCTGACATATTGTGCTCTATTCTAGCAAGCTAAGAGTTTGCTTTAGATGCTTTTTTTTTTTTTTTTTAGGAAAAAGAAATACGCATAGTACATATAGTTATTGTGAAATGTGTAGAGGAAGAAGAGGTGGTTTATGTCCAGTTTGAAAATTATTTTGCAACTATCTTATGCAGTGTGTAAAGGACTTCTGTTTCATAGCATGAAAGGAAAACTTTTAAAACTGCTGTATTGCAACTTAAGAACAAGAGCATTAAGTATCATTGCTGAATATTTTAAATATATATATTGTAAATCTCTAGTGTATTGATGTGGGTTTTTTGGTAGTGTTCTGGCTGTTCTGAGCATTTACTTGACTTTAATTGAGAATAAACATAATCAAAGTAGAAACTGTCCTCTTTGAAAGTATTTCCTTCAAAGTTGCCTTTTAGAATATGAATAGGAGACAATGAATTTGTGTAAACTATTGTTTAGTAGACTTTTTTGATCTTACTGAGACTACAGTCACTGCAATAATGAGTCTTTTTTACCTCGATTGATCTTTTGTTTTATTTTACCCATCTGTAAAAAGTATGCTGAGTAAATGAGCTTACATATTACCTCATATTAAGGCATGAATCTCAATTCGTAAAAAGTGGCATGAAACTACAGTTAATTTACAACTGTCATATTCAGCCGTGGCAGGTAATATGAGAAGCTGTTTGTCCTTTTCTGTAGTTATATTGTGGTAACGCGTAGAGGCCCACAGTGAGATACCGTGAGCTACCTCCCATGGAAGCTGGAATACTGAAAGGGTAGCAAACCTGTGTTCACTTGCATGAGACAGGACAGACGGACGTAGCTGGAGACCAGAGTGGCTCTCCAACCTTTGGCCAGGGACTGGGTGCATGCTCAAACTTGTCTGCATGGCAGTCTAGCCCTTGAGCGTATCAACAGCATTTCTATCCTCCACAGACGTGACAGGAGTGCATGCCGCTGCCTCCAGGTCACTGGCGAGGTGGTTGCCCAGCCCAGCCAGCTGGATGGCCCTTGGCACTCCACTTGCTACTACCTCCAGGCACAGCGCGATGCAGTCACCACGGTGCTCAGGGTTGGACCACCCAGCTGGTTGTCCACTCAGCCAGACCATGACGTCCTAACATGGATGCAAGAGTATTGTAGGAGACGGCCTTGAAAGCCTTACCAAAGCCCAGGTAAATGGCACCCAGCACTCTCTCCTCAGTCATTTTAGCACAGGATGCAGTCGACTTGGTCAGGCATGGTGGTCCCTTGGTAGGTCTATGCTGACTGTGCCCAGTCACCTTCTGCTTCATGTACCCGGAAACATGTTTGCAGAGACTGATACACAGACCTTTGTGTTCAAGAAAATAAGAGGTATTTGTGAACAGTCAACTCTCATCTGTACTTGTGACCTTACTGCAGTGGAGATTATAATGATGGAGACAGACACTTCCTAACTTCTAATTTCTTGTGACAGTCACTGATCCTTTTTGCCTTGACAAATACATTTGATGTGATTTAATAAGAATTTTGTTACGAGAAGGATGTAAACTTACTGAATCAGGAAGATCTACTGTAGCAACAGAATGAAAAAGATGTAGCAAATTGCCAAACTATGCAGATACCTGAGAAGTATTCTTCTTAAACTGAAACCCAGTATTTCAAGCTTTCATTGAATTAATTTTAATTCAAAATTAGAATAAACAGAAAGCAAATCTGAGAATGCCACAGTACTTCCACAAAAGAGACTTTTTTAAAGAGTCCAAGAGTGGTACTTCCTTCTTGTAATTAGAATGAAGAAGCAGCAAATTATGGGTATTGCTTTTTGGCAAATCACTAATACTGCATGACATCACAGGTGTCTGAGAATTTTAATTCATATGGTAGGCAGAGAAGTTAGAAAATTCAAGTGATATGTCTTTAGGATATTTTTATGGAGAAGAGAAAGTAAATGAACAAGTCAGTACTTCATCACATCTTGAGTGAGTGAGGTGGTGTAGCATCAGTGCTGTTGAAGTGAAACTGCCCTTAAACTGTCTAGGTCTTTTTGAACAAACATGTCCAGAAATTCAGCTTTTGCAGCTAAGACTCCCTGTGATTTGTGCTATTGATGTGTATAGTGCTATTCAGGATCCTTTGGGGTGACAGATAAGGACAATTTTTTTAATTTGTGGAACCAGTGTAGTACGGTTATTTGCTCGCCCAGCATAGGATCAAGATTGCACGGAAAACCCAGGTATGACATCTGGATGTGTGGGTTTTTTGTTTAGTAGTAGTAATTTTCATGGTGTGGAAGGGTCAGATTATTCTGAATTTTTTGAATGTGCATAGTCAATCACCAACAGTGCACCGGTAGCTAGTTTAGAAGAATTACCATTCTGGGTTTGAGGAACGTTACATGTAATAGGTAACAAGAATTTTCATGTAACTTCACCCCAATGGCTATATTTACATTAGCAGGTAGTTTGGCTGAACAGTTAAGTTTGTTAACCCAAAATGATTAAAAGACCCATTTATTTCTTAGAGACAGCTTTGACATCTCACTGACTAATCTGTTTGGACTCTTTAATTTAAAAAAGTGTAGGGTGTATGAAGACACATTACTTTAGATTTAGCAGTTGTGAGGAGTACGTTATTTTTGCATTGATTCTCAAAGAAATACTTGCATGAAAAAAAAATCATTTTGAGCTTTCCTTTGAAGTTCTGCCATATGCTGTAGTCTAATCAAAATATTTTTAGTCAGGTGTAGGTGGTGGCAGAGGCTGTCATAAGAAGTTAATATTTTGGTCGTGACGTGGTAGACTAACAGATCTTCATGTTAAAGTAGAGTGAGGTAAGTAGAGGAAGCTGTAGAGGGAGATCTATCAGAGATTGCTCCAGCTCCATCCTAATGAGAAAATCCTGTGTTCAATTATACTGAAGAGGAGAGATGTCAAAAAGCAAAGGGCTTCTTTGGCAGTAGCCTTTGGACAGAACTTCAGAACAAGTTTTGCTATCGCACATACCGAGTTGGCCGCCTTATATGCATGGTGCGAGAATACAATTGGATTTTGCTGTGCAAATCTGTGGTCTTTAGGGTTTTAAGATTGACACACACTAGGGGACCTTTAAGAAAAGAATACAGGAAAGTTGGAAAGTGATGTTCATGAAGATATTTTGCATTCTTTTTCTCCCCTTCAATTCAGTTACAGTAGGGCATAATGCTTGCTGCAGCGCGGGAAATTCCATGAGGTTTGCTGCCTTGACTTCTCTTCTGGAAAATACAAACCTCTTGGGAGAGCTTGGGACGTATGGAAACTTTGGCAAAGATTTTTTTGAACCCTGTTGATCCTAGAGATTTTTTCTATGCGATTTTTTTTTTTATGTGTCCATTCTTCACTGCAGATGAGCAAATAGGATTCTTAGATCTCAGATTGTAAATAAAAAGCAGAACATTTCATTTTAAGGAACAGTGTGAAGTGGAAAATAATTTTGAATTGTTTACTGGAATATGAAAGACATCTCATTACAATTATATTAATGTAAATTTAAATAAGATCTGTTTTTAATCAAATGAGAAGTACATTTTGGTACTGAAAAGCTTGGCTGCAGCAAGTGTTAAACTGAACTACTATGCAAAGTTAAAAGGTGAAGACTATGTGCAAATTGTCAACCTAATACTAGCTTTTGGGTTCATGACGCCTAGTTTAGGAGATAAAACTCACTGTTTTGAATTCTTAGCTTCTGAACTGTAGGTTAGTAATTTCAGCAGTACAGCTCTGTTTTCTAGTAGTGTTCCTTGGAGTTGATAAGGTAATTTAGAGAGCCGTAGCCCTTTGGAGGAGTGCAGCGCCACTGAGGCACATGCTTTTTCAAAGTCATGGGAGCATGCCTGGAAAATGAGGCTCCTCTATACAGAACATTAACTCATAAATCATCCTAATATTCTCACCGATAAATCTTCCACTATGAAAACCTTTTGATACTCATCTGTTATTAATGACAAAAAGGACTTAATTCTGTTGGCTAACAGCAGCGTTCCAATTTTATATATAGCATTTAGCAGTGTAATGAGATACAAGCTTACATATACTGTATCTATATTGTTATTTGTGTAGCAAGACTCCAGAGACTCACAGTGGAAGATTCTTCTGTAAAAATGCTATTTTTTCTACATAGTAAACTTCAAAATTATGTAGGAGACTGACACAGTAGCTTTGTTGGTATTATAGTGGGAAGGGAGAGTGAAAGTGGAGTTCATGCAGAACCTCATCAGAATTCCTCACATGATTAATTTACATAAACCTGAGGCCAGAATAAAGACAGAGGGCAGTTTATTTAGATTTATTATATCTTTGCTTTAAGGGGCTATTCATTTCTGCTTTTCACAGCTTTAACAAGGGCACTGTGGGGAAAATAGTGTTAGGCAAATTGTATCTTTAGAAGGATGTGGGCAGGAGTAAATTTCTCTTTGCAGTAAATAGTCTGAGTATTAGGTAATTTCAGCTGGTGGAGTTTAACCTGATATGTGTTTGTAACTAAAAACTGTAATGATGTATTGAATCTTAATTAAAAAGTCTGTTTCATTTTAAAATAGCATTATCTGTAGTACTGTATCTTGATACCTGTATTTTCTATGACACGCCTAAGTACTGCTTAAGTACATAGTGAAAAGACACTTTAATATATGGACAAAAGATAGCACATTGTAGTATCTGTGCAGTGACTTTCATGTCAGAAGCTCCCAATCTGATTGCATATGTGTGTGGACATCTTGGTATCGTGCACAGTTTTATTCTTGTATAAAAACAAAGCTTCTAAATACTGCTGTCTAATGCCAAACGAGACTGAAAATTACGAGACTGAGTGTTCATTTAAGGAAACAAGATTTTCATCTATAAACAATGTCTATGAAAAAGCTTATGTTAAGTTGTTGTTAACTCATGGGGTTATTCATAGTTTTCTGTTGCTTGCTGTATCCTGTATATTTTTAGCATGAAAAAGCTGCCCTCCTATAACTAAGTTGTTATATTCATAGGCTATGCAGTAGCAGGTTCAGTGCATCTGGTTTAGGGCTGTCACACAAATAAAAGTGAAGAATGTATACTATTTTTCTATTTTTCCAAATATGTAAACTTTTATGTTGCTTTTTTACTAAGACTTCTACAATGAGGTGCTGCTCCAAAAAAAAAAAAGGGAAAAAAATCCTCATGTGTCCTCTACTTGAGCAAGGAGAAGGACCAAGGAAAAGTCGGTTGAAACAGAGTTTCTTAATAACATCAGCAAACGTTCAGTTATTTAGTGAAAAGCTGATATGGATTACAGTCAAACTAAATAAACCACTAGGAACCTGTAATTGTTTAAACAGAGCACACTGTACAGATAACTTGTCTAAGTAAAAAGTAAATTTAAGCTGTTTTCTGGATGTCTGTAACTGAAGGCATGCATAAATTTTTCTTCCCAAACTTGCTTTGTAACCTAAAGACAGCTTCCCTGGTGAGCCAGATTGTCTGCCTGATAGTTTTTGCTCTCTTCACGCTGATTGTTTATTCACTCACAGATAATACCTCACTTCATAACACTTTTTTTTTTTTTTTTAAATCCTGGTACTAACTAGGCTGTTTGACTTTGAGAACTCCAATGCACGCGCTAGTGTTTTCCAGACTATCTGTTCCTGACAGGTAGTGATATCTGTTGTGAGTTTTAATGCCTGTAATGACCTGTAGTGAAAACAGGCTGTACCTACACAAAGAATTCTTACTATTTTGGTGACTAAAATTCCACTATTTTTAGAAAATATAATAAAAAGTATGTTGAATCTTTTGAACTTAGTTTCTTTTCCATTTATAGACTTTCACAAGGATGTTTTCAAAGTAACAAATGGTGTAATAAGATGCTTAATTGGGAAGCAAGCATCTGTGTGGTGCAGCATGATTCAGTAGCAGTGTCCGGCTAGTATGCCAAGTAGTTCTGTTCCCCGGGATAATTGTCCCCTTCCCGATGCACAGGACGATCGATGTCTGCCAGCTTTCTGGGCTCCACGGCGGGTTAAGCCCTGCTACATGATGTAGTAGCTCTGCTGGAGAGGGCTAACGTTTTTAGGGAGTATACTTCAGTTGTGTCCTCTCTCTTGTCGTTGAGTGTTTTTGCATGAAGTGATGCTGACCTGTCAAATTTTATGGTATCATTCTTGAAAGTTCTCAGAATTAAACAGGCAAAGCATGGGTAGCTGTGTGATTGCCCCCCAGCTCAGTGTAGTGAGCAGCATTTCAGGACTGGGAAATGAGGTAAAACAACATCAGAGTCCATTGCAGTGCAGGACAGATTTTAAGTAAATAGCATGTAAATGTGATAACCATGAAGAGCTACATGTGATTAACTCTTCTTCCTTTAATGGACAGAAGATTCAATGTTTTTGGAAATCTTCAGTGGTGTTACTTGGCCCTTGGGTCTTCAGCAACTCAGGGAAAAGTGTTATCTAGTATATTAATTCACTGAACTACTTCATATAATAGCTAGGCATTGTCCTCTACGTTTTTAACTGATCTAGGCATACTTAGGCCCATTAGAAATTACCTGCTACAGCAGTGGGTGATGTGCAACAGCAGATTTTGCCTTACAAAACAGAACACGGTGGTATTTTGTATTCTATCACTTCCAAATAAAACTGCTGAAAGTATTATATGTAGCTGGAAAAATTGCAGTGCCATCCAAGCTGACTCATTATGGAGTTGGAGCAACCTTGTGACCTGTTCCAACAGTTTGCGGATTTCATGAATGGTGCCTGAATTAACCGAACTTCGGTGGACTACGGAAAGCCTGGTGGCATGGCAAGTGTTAAACTGATGCTTGCCAAGGCATAACGGTTTAAAAATAGACATTTTGTGCTCAGTGCTGTACGACGACTGTCCTTCTTGCTTTGTGGAAAAACTGTCTCTGATGTTTGAGAAATGTGTTTGGTTTTTTTTGTGGGGGAGTAAACAATTGATGCTACTTTAAAAGTGAATACTTGACTATCTTAGGTGAAGATTATTTTTTAGCACAGCTAAGGTGCCAAGCAAGCATGAGATAGGCAAATCATGCACTATTTAAATATCGAATTGGATACTTCTGCTCATATTGGGCAACATAATTCAGTCTTGTATAAATCAGTTTGCCTTGCCTCCCTGCCTTAAAAGAAGAAGTTGTAATATGTTTATGATTTTTTTCTGTTATTTTTTTCTTTATTTTTCTAGTTTTGTAAGGTTTTGGTTCCAGGCTAGAATTATGAATGTTATTTAACTCTGTTCAAAGCTTGCAATTCCAGAGGGTTTTTTGTAGTTATACCATGCTGCATATTCTGTTCAAGCTTTAATGTTTTTGAAAAATTCAGCCAAGGTCTAACCTTATGTAAAGAGACTTCAACACCCTACGTTTGTTCACCTTTTAAATTCACAGAATGTACCACTTAAATCAGACTTAAATCAGTTAGTATGTTGTTTTGCCACTGCACTTTTAAATAGTTGCTTCTTAGTGAAAAGCAGCAACACCAAAATCTTGTGAATGAAGACTTTAGCCCTTGGAATCCAAGGTAATGATGGCATTTTAGTTTTCAGACAGATTTGTGGGGGTTTTCTGCAAGCTTCTTCCAGATTTTGATAAATTCATTTTTGTTTTAGCTAACTGTAGCTAATTCCTAAGTTGCTCCGTTCTTGGAAAACGCTTGTTGCTAGTATGCAGTAGAATTGTCACTTATGTAAATGGCCTACAAAATACTATACCCGAGAAAGTCTTCAAAATGTTAAAGGCTGCTCTTTATGGTTTCCTGTTCATTGCTGCTCCATAGAAGAGACTTCAGGATGTAGCCTGAAAAGGAGGAAAGGCTGGTTCAGTCCTGGCACGAGAGGACATTGCTCTCCTGTGCCACTTGCGTTGAACGAGACCCTTTTAGATTTTTAAAATTCTTGAGAACTTGACTTTTAGTGCAACCTGGTTCTGAGCAATATGCCAGAGAAACATGAAAGAGAAGCAAAGAGGGAAAAGAGGAATCTAAATAGTGTGTTAATTCAACCTGCGTATTGGCTTAATTTGGAGAAAACAATATGAAAAGAGTGGAGGAAACGTTTGAATTGAAAGAACAAAGGATGTACTGATAGAGAGCAATACAATCTCCTTCCTCCAAGGAGCCAAGTAGTACAATTAAATATCTAATCATTTTTAAAAGAACAAGTAAAAGTTTTCTTCCTCTTTTGATGTTCAAGAAGCTACAATAATCTCTCTTTTGGTACCCATTAAAACTAACTGCCACAGATTTAGACCTGCCTGATCTTTTGGGAAAGCAGCGCTTGACTGGGATCAGCCTTTCTGCCCAGCGGCGTGTCGGACCTGCGCACTGAGCTGACCACGTTGGCTTCCTGCTCTCTCAACTAGGAAGCTGGGAGAGTAACACGCTACCGCGTACTACACGTCTGTGTAATCCAAGTTACGCAGCCCATAGCTTGATTCCAAACTGGAAGCCTTACTGCCCTAGGAAGAGCCAAACTTCGGGCTTATACATAAGACAAATCTCAGCAATAAGTCAGGAGAATGCACCCGTGCTATATTGATAAATGGTGTGGTAGATGAACAACACTAGGAAAAAGTAACAGCTGCATACGTATGTGAGTATATGATAAATATTTAGAGCATTACGTATCATTACAAACATTGCAAAAACCAATTGCCTGTTCCAGATCTGGTCATTTGCAGTCCACGTCTTCCATGTTTTAGGAGCCTGAGGAGTAATTGTCCCAGAATGCAAAATGTCTTGGGTACCTGGCCTCTAATCGTTTCCTTGGGAAATCTGAGTGTTCAGATAATGCAGATTTCTGTTTTAAAGGTACTGCATCTAGTGTCTTTAAAAATAGCGTTGTACAACTGTAAGCAGCGATTAGCTGCCTCATTACAAGCCTCCTGTCTACACTTGTGCTCTTGAAGCAGTTTTCCAGCTCCGTTGCTGGCACCTTTGCTTTTCATCCAATGTTTTCATCAGGCTTTCGGCACTGTCCCTGTAACCATAGGGCATGTTTTCTGTGAACATGCTCGGCAAGAGAAGGAGAAACGTCCAGGTGCCCTCGTTCTTTTACTTGCCGTTGGCCCTGGCGTCCCTTGCAGAGCTGTCTGTCAACAGCTCGACTTGTGCTTCTGGCGTCCTGCGGGGTTGCAGTCCCTGAGGAGTCCTGTCTAGCGCAGCAAAGCCATTTGCTACCATACCTGGCCTCTGGCGCTAGGAGAGGCAACGGCTACGGGCCCGGTATTCTCCAAATACGCGGGGTACAAAAGCTGCCAACTGATCCCTGGAATAATACTGGAAGTAGTGCTTTAAGGTACTTCAAAATAAATCAAGCACTTAAGAGAAACAGAGCTTAAATGTGAACAGCAGGCCCAAAAGTTGTCAGCTAACTTTTTAAAACTAAAAATCTCACATTATTTTAAAAGGCAGCGCTGTCATAGGAGAGGAGAACTTCAGACTGGTTTGGGTTAGACTTATAAACTTCAGTAAATAGTGGTCAGAGTAACTTCCTGCCGTTGAATTTGGAAACTCTGCTAGTCCTGAATATTACAATCATAAGTGAATTATTAAGGTGTAAGGCAAACTGCAGTTTAGCCCTAGAGTCTTAGTGATTTAAGACTAAGAGTCTTAGGTGCCTAACCTAAACTTTGGTGTTAAAAATATTTAACAGCATTGTTCTGTGTTCTTTTTCTAATGGTTTTACAAACCAAACTGAGTACGGCTCGGATATCTGGTTCGGAATGTTTCTGAAGCCAAGGTGAATTTGATGAAAAGTGCTTGGATGACAGGTATAGTGTTGGTGGTGGTCTTGTAGAGTATTGAGAAATGCTTGGCGTCTGTTTACAGGTACATTCTTTCAGTAACCATCTAGCAACAATGGGAATAAAACAATCTTTCCTTTATTAAGCAATGGTTGATTTTTTTCCAAATATATATTTTTTTCCAGCAGACACTTTCTATTTGTTTCTATTGTTGTTTGCAAAGAATTGCTACTGTTAGCCAGTGGATATGCTTTATTGTCATAATAATCCTTTTGAATGTAGCGTCAAAACACTTTGGATATTGACTGACAAGCCAACCATGAAACTGCTATTATTTGTGATTTTTGTGAAGGTCACCGTTCAATTAGTTAACATTTTTTAAGACTCTGATTTAGATGCTATTTAATGCTGACTTTTTAAAACAGACAGAATGGTTCATTTTAATTAAGTTAGGAAAAGCTTGGAAAGTATAAGCCATAGTTGAGGAAACTTGAAATATGCTGTTTTCTTGCTTTTTTTTTTTTAATCGCTTTTGAAAACTGCACAAGATGTACTCAATCTTTGAAGTGAACGTTCCTTGGGAGAAAATGCACACAATTGAGTTGTTGGGTTTTTGTGTTTGTTTGTTTGTTTGTTTTTATGAACAGGCAACTTCTAAAAATGGAGAATCGCAGTGCAAGGTGATGCATGCAGTTCTACATAGCCCTGTGGGAAAAATTGAAATATCTGGGTGTGAAACAGGCTTACATGAAATAAAGCTTCCAAAAATGAATATGCCACCAAACAGGTAAGTTTATGTCCTCCTCGTCCTATGGTTAAGAATGTAGTAGAGGAAACAGCTTGTTCAGAGGATTTAAGACATAAGTATGCATGCTTATTTTTACCAGCTATATCGGAAGCATCTTTCTTTTTCCTGTAAGAGGGAAAAGCAGCCTTTGAGTACCTTTAAGGACTAGCAATTCCAAAATGCATTTGTTTTTCTCTGTTGCATCTTTCATATTATTCAAGAAACACTCTAAAAGATAAATATTTTTAAATTAGATTTTGAAAGTATGTCCTGTTCCCTAACTTTGGGCACACATGCAAATACCTCACTGAGGAAGAAGACTTCCTTGTATGTTTTGCAGATTTTTTAGATTAAGGCCTCTTTACTGAAGTGCCACCGCTATTCGTATGCCAACTGACTGTGTGTGTGGAAAAGCTGGTAGTCTGCTGTTACAGTCTGCTCTTTCAAGTCTAACAGCAGATGAGGACAAGATTTACATCTGCATTCAAACCCCAACTCCTTCCTTGAGTTGGAAAACGGTATGAGGAGAACATGTGTATAGGTACATGTGCGCAAACAGACAGAATTAGGATTGCATAGGCTGTTTAGCCTATAGGCTTTTAATTACGGCGTACTGCTACGGGGAACTCCAGGTTGTTTTGCATATTTGTAACACCTTTTGGAGTTCAGAACAGATGATATATGGCAGTGGAGCTAATGTCTCAAATATAGGACTGACTGAAGATGTAGTGGTATCTTACTGTTAAACAGAAATACTTTTTAATCTCTGACAAAGTACAGCTATCCAATTTGGGTCCCTTTTATCTGTACTTCTTCCTTAGCTGAGAGGAAATGCTGACTGACGTTTTTAGCAGGAACACTGAATTCTCTTTTTTTACATATATTGTTTTCTGTTTTGGTTTTTCCTTTGCCAGAATTACGAGGTGATTGTTAAGACTGATCTCTTTAGCTGTTTTCTGGTAATAAAATTGCAGCCTTTGCCACAGTTTGTTACAGCGTTTCATTTTCTGATGAGACTGGAACAAGTTAGACTTCTCTCAATATTGTCCTTTTTTCCCCTGCTCTTCACTTCGCAAATGCTCCTTTGATTTGCAGATTATCCCCTTTTCTATTGTTATTATCCTTGTGATTTTTTAAGTGTAACATTAATCATATATGTGAAGCATAATATATATTCTGGTTGAAATATATATTTTTGTCTCTAATTCTAAAACCCTCAAGCCTCAAGAAATGACAGGTGTTTTTGCCAACTCCAGCGATATGGAAATAAGTACTTCAGTTTCCTTCATACCTGCTTTGAATGTTGGATTTCTGCTGATGAGGGATGAAAATAGAGCAGTATTTAGGATAAGGCTGAAGTTTGCAGTTGATTTAGACACCTTCTTTCTAGAGAACAGGTAGACTAGGGCTCTTCACCCTTGAGAGGAGAACTTTAGTGAGTGGGTGGAGGAATAAGGTAAAGGTCTGTAAAGTCTTGAAGGTGATCAATATGAGAAATATGCATTCTTTGTATAACACCAGAAGTAAGGGTGAAAAGCACGAAAATAAAAGCTGAAGACAAAGAACCAATCATGAAGTTGCGGGAGCTAAAAAATGAGGGCTCTGAAAAGGAAAGGGCAGGTTATTGGAAGAAAAAAATAATTAAGGGCTTAGTAATTGGTAGAGGCCAAGAAGGTGGGTAGGGGAGGTGTTGTTGTACTTGGTGTGTTCATGAAGTCCTCTTGGAGAGGTAAGAGCAAAGGTCTGTTTTTATGACTTTTGTCTTCAGTGTTGATGTTTTAAATGTTTCCACCTAGTGGCTTGCCTTCTCTTTGAGCAGAGTTTTTAGGGATGAGAAATGTTAAAGCAAGGTTGGGGGGACCATGTTTGAGAAGTCCGTCGTTCAGGCCCACACGCACTTTCTTTCCAGGAAAGTGCACCTGTGCACCCAAAAGATCTGACGACTATGTTCCGTTCAGGTGCTTTACTTGCGCAAATAAAAGATATTACTTCTTACAAGCTGTATCTCACTTACAGGCTTAAATCAGTCTAGCTACAAGACAAGGTTTTTTCCTTTTATAAGGAGAGATTCTCTTTCTTTGCCTTCGTTTACAGGTATTGCTGTTTGTTCACATGTAACATGGTCAGATTGGTTGGTTGAAGAGCAGTCTTCTGATCCTGCCCTTCAGGCAGAAGTCGGGAAATCTAGTTTCTCTTCCGAACTTTATAATTTACTATCTCATCTTGATCTTTCAGTTTGCTCAGCGGTGAGCTGACTTAAATTCCCTGTCTCAGAAGCGTTGAGGCTTCAGTAGCATCTTGATAACACTTTGAAATTATTAGATTGCAAGATTTATGTGCATATGTATATGTATTACAGAGGGAGTATTGCTCACAGAGGATGGTTCACAAGTTAAATGGTGAGCAGCAGATTCTTACAATTGCTTTATTTAAGAACTTAAATCCAAAAAGCATATGGAAGGTGGGACTTCTTTTTTCTATCTTTACTGATAATAAAATTCTAAAAATTTTAAAGACATCCGTAAATGCTTGTGCTGAAGTATAACATTTAATCTCTTCTTCTGATTGCTAGCGAATATGTGTTAAAAATTGGTCTCGTTATTTCTGACAGAATAAAATAAAAACAAAACAGTGCCCAGTGTTTCTCCTAACTGGCTAATAAACGCTATGGTAAGAACACTGCCTAGAAAAAAAATACATAAGGAACATAAAAATTGATTTTAATGGACCCCTGTCAGAGAGAACCATAATGAGCATGAGTCTAGTAATAAATATTAGTATTCTGCTCCACAGTTCTTGAGACTTTTAATGTAGAATTGCATGTAACAATCAATATAGATTTTAGGGGTTTTTTTAACAACAAAAATAAGTAAACCTCTGAAATAGATAAATACTTAAGACTTGCAATCTGTCAGACAAACCTGGTAGTTGTAGAAAAATCTGATAAGAATGCCTGGTTAATGGCACAGTTCTTATGTGGGGATCTCGCTCTGTTTTACAGCTTGTAAAATGCTACGCAGTTAATCACCTGAGATTGCAAGCTATTTTGTGATAGCTCTCCTTAAAATTTAAGAACGCAGACTATAACGTAGATTAAAAGGAGACGCAACAAACTAAAAGTTCAGTATGCTTGAAAGGAAGTGATCTATTAAGGAAATGAAACTAATTGTAATAATTTATTCTTCTCCTTGTGAAACTGGCAGAGTTTTAAAGTCAAGGCACATAGTGTCATAGTGATTTCTGTTTAGAGAGGAAATATTTTTATTCAAGCTTATTTTCATTATGGGATATTTCAGGTAAATATGTTTTCAAAAAGTCCTTTGACTTGCTGCGTGCTGACTGAAATGTTTTTGACTATTTTCAATCTTAATGCAATGCGAACTCTTGGCTGTCTTGGTAGGTAACTTGAAAGCACTTATTTCTATTTAGTCTAACTGTTTGAATTGTGGGTTGACTTTGATCAAAACTAAAGTCTTCCATGGCGACAGGTGTCTTGATGAGTCTTCTAGAAATTGGGGATAGATTAGTTTTAGGAATTATCATATTGTTAGTGTTCGAAACCTGTATGCTGTATCATGGTTGATGCAGTTGTTTATTCTGCATATTTAATATTGTATAGAATTGCATACTTTAAGTGTACAGACTGTGTCTGGAGGACTGTACATTCATAATTATGACTGGATTGTTTCTGAAACAAGCAGATATATATTGTTTAAGAATTGTAAAGTGGGGCAAAAAGTATCCCTACAATGCAACTTGTTTTTATAAATTTGTCTCTAAGGCCTTCAGCTTCACAATCCATATTTTGAAAAAGGTGAACTAAAAGTGTATATTTCTTGTGTATACATATATTTTAGTGCTGTATCAGCCGTCATAGTTTGTGTTTTTAGTGTATGCAAATATCTTCTTGATCCAAAACTGCTGTTTTTCTTTTTTCCAATGCTGCTGTCCTGTGGTCTGTATGGCAAGTGACTCTACTTGATCATGTCTAAAAGAAAAACTGCTAGCAACCTCATTTTTTGTTTTACTGATATTATTTGCACTTACAAATGTTTTTAGCAGCTTTGTGAAGTTTCAGAATTACTTTTCTTCTCCCTATTCAGTTTGGCTTGCTGCTAGTCTGCTGCAGCGTTCCCAACCCTGTGATGACTTGTTTTTGAAACATCTTCCTGAACTGGAAGGGTAAATTATCAGCTTGGTGAATAGGGAGTCACACTTGTGACTTCCATTAACAATAACAGAAACCATGCTTGCATTTTCCTGTGCTAAATATTTACAGCAGCACATACTTTAGAAAGATGAGGATGTTGACTTAGTAGGATGGCAGAGAATGGAACAGTTTTTCCTTCTACCACAATAATACAAATTCTTTTAGGAACTGCCTTGTACCCTCAGTGAAAACTGTTCCAGGGATGCCTAGCTACTTCAGTGTTTAATGTGCAGTACTGGTTATGTAGCCTACACATTTGTTAATGCAGTTGAGGTTGCAGCTGTAGGATTTTGGTAAAAGAAAGGAAAGTAGTATAGTATGTCTTAAAGTAAACTGAAAAAGCTACCAGTGTGTGCCTGGAAAATATTGCCCTGCTGAGCATTGAGTCATTAATAGTGTGACATACATTGCTGTATTTGTAAAATGAGAAACAAATTGGCAGTCTGATTAGTGGACACAAATTCCAGGTTGTGCTAATATTCTGATATGTACCGTAGGACATAATGATGTAAACATAAAAAGTTTTGCTGGTTATCTTTTTGTTTGAAAGCCCAGCTGATCTTGTTCTGGTTTGTAAGTGTCTTTCCCGGATCAGGGCCCAGACCTGGACGCAGTACCTGGACGTGGTGTGACGAGCGCCATGCAGAGGGGCAACACCTTCCTCCGCTTCCTGGCTACCCACTGGGTCAGGCGGCCCCAGGAGCTCCAGCTCTTTGCTGCTGCAGCGTGCAGCCATCCCCTCTTGGCCTCTTGTCACCGGTCGAGACCCCCCCGGGCCGTTTTGGCAGAGCTGCTCCCAGCCAGGCAGTGCCAGGCAGATTTGCTGCAAGGGCTCTTCCCTTCCCAGGTGCAGGACTTCAGTTGTCCTGGTCAGATTTCGTCAGGTTCCTCTTGGCCTACTCCTCCAGACTATCTAGACCCCTTTGGATGGCAGACCAAGAATAAGGAACTGGCTGGACTATCCTTGTATTAATCGACCTAAGTCTTTGAAGGGTGAATCTACAGTTCGAAAAGTTAACCAGTGTCACAGTTGATTCTCTGTCTACCAGGATGGCATTATCAGAAACTCTCCAAAATCTCACCTAGAACAATAACTTGCAAAGGTGTGAACCACTCTGTTCATCTCTGAGGTATTTAATCATATCCAGTGATGATGGTTTAAATGTCAACTTTGCTAACTGTTTCATTCCTCATACTGTAAAATTTACTGTGAGTGATATCTCACTTTGATGCCACAAGTGGGAGGCATTTGGGAGAGTGCCACTCCTCCTATTTTTCCAATAAGCATCAGCCAAGGCTAAGAAGCATAGCAGAGCTCAGGGGCGTACTAAAAACCAAGTGACAGAGGTAGGTATGCAACTACACTGCTTAGCTGCTCTGAATAGATTTCTCTTTTACTGTGAACATTTTAAGTGAAATGACTTACGTGAATAGAGTAGGTATTTGCAGTGCAACTTGGAAGAGGTTCCACTCTTTCCCTGTCCACCTCTTCCTTAAAGCTATCATATAACAGTGGGCCATTTATAATTTAAAGGGTATAGGATAAAACTTGAATAAGACAGAGTACGTTTGTCATAAAATGTTATTTAATGGTTTGAGGACAATTTCTAAATGTAGGGCAGGAAAAAGCTGTTGAGACTTAAGCTACTGATAGGGTAGGATTATTTTATTGTTTTTTTGTGATTCTAACACTCTGCGCGTTTCCTAATTGTATATGTATTAAATGCTGTATTTTCTCACATTCTGTATTCCCAGTCCATTCTAGTATATTCCAAAACATACAGTTTGAGAGATGCTTGACCTTTTGTAACTGCCTAGCATTTTTATTTTCATAGGACTTTGTACGTTCACAGCTATGCTTAGATTCATTCATGCCCCTAAATCTGCAAATTTAAAGCAAAACATGTATGGAAAAATTCCAAGTCTTCTCTGGTTTTGGAGTAAATCTGCGTGAACTGAGGACCATGATTTTGATTGAAATCTGAACTGCATAGGGTTCATTAAGGTCAGAACTTTTCAATGGATGTGGCTTATTTTGGACTTGCATTGATTTGAAAATTTCTTCATTTCACTTGCCTCAGCCTTGGGCTATTTTCACATACTGATTTTTGGGTTACAAATATGCTCAATTTTAGCAAACGTGCATTTAAAGTTCGTTAGCTCAGTTTAGTTAACTGCCGTGTTGGCTTATGCATTTGTTCAAGATGGTCTTTGTCAGCGCTGGGACCTTAATGTCCGTTACGGAGCCCTTTTTCAGGCCAGAGAGGCCTTTGGCAGTGTGGAGATGCAGTGAGAGATGTTTGGCTGTTGAGCAGAATGATTTGCTTTAGCATTGTTTCCCCTGTCCTCAGAGGTGATAGCCAGGTGTTGGAGCATAAGGGGTCATCCTGTGGTCCATATGCAGTGTTCAGACTTGTGAGTAAAGCACCTCAAACATCTCTCCAGTTCTTACAAGAAGATACTTCGTTTTGACTGATTTTCTTAACAAGCGTTGTTGCAATATTTGCCTCTATAAGATCGTGGGAAGATGTCAAAACATGGACAAGTCCAGATACATCACTTCCCTGCCAGCTGAAACAGAATACCTGCTGTTGTAAATATAACCATCCAAGCTAACTGCATTTATCAAATGCCAAAGTATGTTTCACACTGCATCTTCCTTTTTTAAAATGTTAATGTATTTAATTGCTGTTTGCAGTGATTGGAAAATGGTTCATTAGATTAATCTTTTGTAGGCATTAATATAAACAGATTAGGTTTGAGATGCAGTCTCCGTATGATGCATATCTGCATGCGTTAAGTCATTCAGTAAAGACTAGGTAAAAGGCTTGGACTCCTCCAGGTGGTCTTTGCATCTGTAGTACTGTTTTCAAAAGCTTCAAGACACAACCTTGGTTCAGAGAAAGAGTGTGGTCCTTTTGGGGTGATGCTTGCCCTTCTCTCTTTTTATTTTTTTTTTCAGTAGGCATTTCTGAGTTTGCGTGGTGTTTCTAAAGGCCCCAGGATTATGCCTGCCAGCCATGCCTGTGCCTGATGGAGTCCATGTTATTACTTTTAAAGCTTCTTTTCCTGTGCCTTCTTCCAGAAAGTCATCTTACCCTCCCTAGCTGGTTAGGGTAGATGAAGCATTTAGAAAGCTCTTTCACTCCAGATCACCTTGTTTGTGACGCTGGGGAGTCTGCAGCCATCAGGATGAAGAGCAGTTACGCTTTTAGCTAGTGAAGCAAGCATTCAGTTTGTGCCAAAGATGACTTCAAAGACAAATCCAGCCAGCTGGGACGGTGGCAAGGAGGTATGCTGTTGCTTTGGGTATACATGATGCCAAAAGTGTGATTACAACTTGTGTGTTACCATGCTGGTATGTTATATTTTAAGCTATTGCAAACAGAGTTGTTACAGGTGTACTCAAAGATTGTTATTCTGATAGGTAATTCAAAGCTGAGTGTTTCGGGGTTTCCTTTGCCTATTATTTTGTTGCTTTTTTAAGCATTTTAGCTTGGAATGCCAAAAAGGATGCAAATGACCTCACCCTCACCTCCTCCCTTAAAGAAGTGTGACACAATAGTTAAACGCAGGGGGCAAAATGCACAGTGGTTTTTAGGTGTTTAGTTCCCTTTAAAATCGAGGGAACCCCATATGTGTGAGTTGGTATAACATGCTGTCTAATCTTGAGCTGTTTTCTAGTCTGTTTTTGTCCTGAAATTTAACCCTTTGCAGTCCTGACAATGCTGATTTATATATATGCATAGAAGAGAAAACAGTCACCAAAAGGAGAAGACACTAGCTTTCTATCATATATTTCTACAGTTTTAATTTCTGAATATCTTTTAACTTGTGGCACCAGACTGTCAAAAATCTCATTGACTCTTTTTGTCAGTTGTTTTAGAAATTAAAACATGCAGATGTCTACTAGGACGGGATAAATGGTGCCTGTTACTTTCTTCAAATTATTGCAGAATGCCAGAAGAAGGTGGTATGTTTCCCCCCCCCCGCCCCTAAAAAAAAAAAAGAGAGAGAGAGAGAGAGAGAGAGAGAAATATTACCTTCTGTGGTAGAAGTGTCTACAAATATCCAGGCATCAATCTTTATTTCAGCAGATTCAATGGATGTGGCAGGAAGAGTTATTATATAGCATAGTCCTCCTTTTATTAAAAATAAAGTGGCCTAGGTTTTTTCTTCATTGTTTCTTGTGGAGGTGCTACAGATTGTTTATGCTGCTTCAAGATAAGAAAACTTTGTATTAGAAGTCATGTTTCAAAAACTTAAACAAAATGAACTCTAAAAGCATGTAAAAAGTTTACAGACTTTGTCAACGCTTTGCAGGTAGTACAGCTCATCTACTTTGTTTCATAAGTTTTTTTGAAATAGCTTGCAAGATAAGTTTTACTGGCAGGTTCAAATGGTGAAAAACTTTATTTTGCGTGATTGGCAGAAACTGCATTCCTCTTTCACTTAAACTGAAGTGAATTCCAAGCGACTCCACTGTAATCAACACCATACTTCCGATATGTTATTTTCCTGACAGCGCTGCTGCAATAGTCTAGTCTTGTGTCAAAAGCAGTATTAAAAGATTCAAACAGAAGTAGTTTTTTGCAAGTCTTCACCGTTGTGTTTTTGTCCATAAATCTAGCTGAAGAAGGCTTTGAAGGATCTCATGTTTAAACCAAACAGAAAACAAAAACTAAATTTCTCTTGTGCAATTATTGATGCTAATAATCTGACTATTCAAAAAAAAGCTAAGGTTAATGTAGCATTTTCACATGGTGTTGTCTAAAAGAACTATTTCAGTGTATAGAAGAGCAAACAACTTTGCTACTATGGAGTCATGCGTGTTTGCAAACCTAGATGGTTGGCTAAGACTTCTAAAGCAAGAAATGTTATAACAACCCAGTGCTCACTTTTTACAGTGAAGATATTTTAAAATGGCAAAAATAACAACAAACCATATTAGGTAATATAACTTGTGCAGACATCCACTTGAAAATATCACAGATATGATGGGTTTCTTTCTAGTGCAGAAGATATAGAGCCTTAATAATTATCAAAAATAATTTCACCAAAATAGAGGTGAAAAATTGTCCATGCAACCCCATCTCCTCAGATTTCTTAGGAGAGAAATCTTTTCCTGACACCATGCCCTATACTATGCCAAAGATATTATGCCCTACATAATATCTTTACTAACTTATGTAATTCAGGCTATAGGGAGTAGAACCTTTCCACTTCTTACAGCAGTAGTAGATTAATGCAGTGGAAGGGTTTTTCTGTTGTAAATTTTTGCTATAAAGATGGGAAAATGGATTGCATAATTACATGGATTATGTTTCCATTATATATCAGAATTAGTGGGTATTCTTAAATGTTGCAACTCTTCATCCTGGTTTTCTTCCCAGGCTTCTCTAGTCCTCAAAAAAACGTAGATACCCAGACATATTGCCTAGAATAATTTAAAGCTACAGAACTGTTTTGAGATTAGACCGTATTCTGTGGGGTGTAAGTGCAGACAAACAGTGGGGTAACAGGAAAATTCTTCCAGCTCCACAAGCGAGAGAACCGATTTACCAAAAAGTGTTTTGCTAAGTGTCTGTGATACCTACCTGAGGAGCCTTGAATATGCAAATACTATGCTCGAAGTATTGTACAGTGTTAGAAGCAAATGCTATGCTCATAGTGTTGTATGGTGTTAGAAAACTATATTGCCGTGGTTGAAAAAAAAACTGAAAAAAACTATATTGCCACCAGCTGCAACTGCTGGTGGTCGTTTGCTAGTTGGGTTCATGCATTGGCAGTGAAGCATGCAGCGATCACACACTACCTATGTTTGTGCTCATCCATGGTTGTTCTTAAAATGTCTACCTTAATTCTTTCTATTAGAAGAGAATTCAAGATTTTGTTAACCTGGTGGGACAAAGCATGTGGCCTGACAGTAGATAGAAACATACCGGGGTGCAGAGCCGTGAGGGACTCTGTCCTTAACACACCAGTTCTAGAAAGGAGTCACCTTTACCCTCATATTGATTTCACTTAAGTTGCAAATGATCTTCACAACACAGTGCAAGAAAAGAAAGAGTTAAAAAAAAAGTTTTAAAACCTTATTCTGTAACTGTAAATGCCATTTTTCTTTTTTCACAAATGTAACCTTTTAACATTTATTTTTAGCTTTTACATTAATATATGTAAAAATATTAAAAGCTCTTGTATATTACATTAAAAACTTATGTCAGCTGCCCTGCTTTTTCCTATTTATTAAAACTTTTCAAGCAGTGAAAACATTTTACTTGTTAATGAGGGAAAGAAGGAAAATTAATGACATAGAGCTTGGATCTTCCAAGATGTCTCCTTTTAACCATGCAAAACCAGCTCTTTTTCCCACACTATGTAGTTTAATTTCTGTGTTAGGGTTCAGTAAGCAGATGCAAATAGATTTAATGATTTGCATCAGTAGATCACTTCTCAGATTAATATCCTCTGGTATTTTGGTCAAGGACTTTTTTCTTGGAAGGCTAGTGCTGTTTTGTATAGTAAAAATTATTAATAATGGGAGTATTGTTATGTTCCAGTAAAGCAAGGTAAATGTATAACTTACTCAAAACCAGAATCTCATATCATCTTCTCTCTAAGACCATGCAGTGGAAACAGCTACGCAGAAAAATACACTTAAGGAATGATAGTGAATTGCTGATTGTATTACACATTTAGGACTGGTTTCTGTATCACTTCTCATCTCCCAATATATCAAGATGATACCAATGTGAAATGCTCCTAACGTCAGCGAAGTAGCTCAGCCGGCATGGTGCAGGGCCACAGCCGGCCAGCGGGACGGCTATCTGCTGCGCAGCGTTCACGAAAGGAACTGGTGCTACGTCGGCACGGAAAGCTGAAGGTTACAGCAGGACGCTTACTGTATATCCCAGACCTTGGTCTTTTCCTGAAAGCCTCAAGCTTCTGGTTCTTCCTTTGCCTGTCAGTATCTCTAGGTACAGAGCTGCTCCTGGAAACATGCAGATTTAAATTATATCTATTTTCTAGTAGTTAAACCTAAGTGTCTAATTTATGTAGAATCGAATCCAGGGCCCACTGAAATGTGTGCGAGAACTATTACTTTAGTGGGAGGAACTGAGCAGTCTGACATAGTTCTTATAAACAGTGCAAAAAGTTTTAAACTGTTAGAGCGGATGTTGAAGTAGTTAGCAAAATGCATCAAACAAACAGGCAGCATCTGAGCTCTTTCATGCCCCTGCTATGAGGCCAGTAAGGGTGACACTGGTGTGAGCTTGTTGCAGACCTGAATCACAGACCTGAGTTCCCATGGGGAACTTCAGCCTCGCTGGTATCTCCTGAAAGGGCAGAGTGGTGGGGTTCAAGCTGTGAAGATGACTTCTGGAGGGTGTTAAGGATGCTTTCTTGATGCATGGCCTTGGATGGGTGAGCAGCGGGTGGTGCACAGCTGGATTTGCTGTTCACTATCAAGGAAGAACAGCTTGGGGCAGTGAAAATCAATGGCAGCCTTGGCTGGAGAGAGCGCAAAACACGAGTTCAAAATCCTAGTCTCCTGGAAGGAGGGTAGCAGACTACAGCCCCTGGATTTTAGGAGAGCAGCTTATTCAGGAAACAGGAGCACAGCCAGGAGATGGAGAGAGACAGTTGTCCCTTCCGCGCAGAGCTCATCACACCATGTCTTGGCACTGCATCCAGGTCTGGGCTGCAATCCAGGAGCGACCCCAATGCAGTGGAGTAAGCTCAGTGGAGGGTCACAGGCTGCGCAGGGAGAAGCGACTGTGGGACGGGCTTCTCCCGCCTGAGGGGGACGGTGTCGGGGACCGACAGCAGCCCCCAGCCTGCAGGGAGGCCGTCGAGGGGACGTAGCCTGGCTCGTCCCTGATGCCCACGACAGGAGGGCGAGAGGCAACGGGTGTCCCTATCTGTAGTGGAGGGACAGACACTCAAACCTTTAACATCCCTTCTTCTGTCTCAGTAGCTATTGGTTCCTTGTGCTTAGTTTGTGTTGCGTCTTTTGCAATGCAAAAATTTAAATTTAAATTTTACATTTAAATTTAAATTTAAAAACAAATAAGTAGAAGTCCTACCTCCAGCAAACTGGTCACTCTGCTTTCTTTTTAAAATTCTAACTCTAGAAATTCCAGCTCTGTTTTTGATATACTTTCTTTGACCACATCCTGAATCCTAGGAAAGGAAATCACCATGCTGTGTTTGATTTTTCCTTCTTGAGTACGGTGTCATTTTGTTTCGCTCTTTTTAAATGAAATGACAGTTTGGGAATATTTCTGTTTTGAATCTGTTCCAAATTCACGTGCTCGTTTGCTCTAAACATGGGACAGAGGACATTAATTCTATGTTGGTTGCTATCACAGTTCCTTGAACAATGCTGAATTTAATGAAATCACAGGAAGAAATCATAAGGTAGCCCATTTTAATCTTGCAGACCTCCTCACAAAACAGATGAGAAGGAAATGTCAGTCTAGTAGCTTTAAACAGAACTGTATCCTTCTCAGATTCTGGAAAAAAAAGTTAGAAAAGATTTAATTTGTAGTTTTTAAACTCATTGTTAAAGGAGTTTACGTGTTTTTCCTGGTGAAATGAAGATTACTGTCTCTTCAATGTTAGGATAATTTCATTGCTGGCATTATCAGTGATTGCCTCACTACATGATCTTTAAATCATCTAACCTTTATAAATTCTTTAAACAATTATTCATTAATTGATTAAATGAGAATAACTGCAAGGATAAATATCTAGGCGGTAGATACCCCACAGCGCATCTTCTCCAGTTTTCAGAAATTCTCATTTATTAGAGGTATGTTCCTATTGGCTTTTGAAGAATTTATTAGATTGTTTAGTGCATGTAATCCTTCAAGTGATAAATAGTCACAGTTGCCTCTTTGCTTATTAAAATAAGTGCTTGCTGGTGATAAAAGCTTTTTTGATTACTTCTAAACTTCTGAGAAAATGTATTATGTCACAGACTGCAAATGTGAAATCCTGGTGATCAGTTAATCAAATCACTTTTTGAACACTTATCAATTTTTTTTTTCAGTTAATTTTGACGTTCGGAAGGCTTCATGTTGTAGTCAGCTAATATGTGAAGTTGTCATTCATACTAATAGATTTTTTGTTGTATTTTATTTTCACAAGGAATTCCATAATAATGTAGATCATATATTCAAGGATTCAAGGATTATGTCTAGAGTGAAAAAAATACTGTTTAAGAGGTCATTTTTTCTCCTGCTTGTGCTGGTTCAGAGAAAGAGAAAGTAAAACAATTAGGTGAAGCTAAAATAGGTTTTTGCTTAGTCAGATTGTCTCGTCATCTGTTTTTCCTCTGCTTTTTTAGTGATGCCTGTAGCTTTAGTTTTGTCATTCCACAGTTTGGTTTTGCCAACGTTCAGGTTCTAATAATTAACACGGTCTATCTGTGCAGCAGCCATCCTGTTTCTGTCGATACGCGTTAGGCGCTCTTGTGTGTGTGTTTTCTGTTTAGTTTTTTTGTTTGATGGGCAATGCAATGCAGTTGGATAGAGCTGCAACTTATTTAAAAAACAGAGAAAAATGCAAGCCTACTTCTCTTGGAGACACATCAGGCAGCAGGATGCCTGGCTCGTGCGTTCAGCAGCTTGAGGTGTCCCCTAGCTCGTCTTGGCCCTTGTGACAAGGATCACGCCTAGCGCTTGATACCGCTCCTGTGTTAGCTGCAAAAATGGTGAGCACTTTCTTTGGAAAGCTTCTCCAGAGCTTGAAGAAAACATTCAAAAAGACTATTTTTTGCCACATTCATTGAGCTGTTTTATTGGAAAGCTATACACGTTTCTTGCAATGTATGCAGAACCTACAGGCCCTTAGCCTATTTCTCGAGATTTTTTTATTTCAGTTGCATGCACTGCATGGTCCCAGATTCGGCCTTTCATTCAACTGTGGTACGGGCCCTTCCGCAGGGACAGAGCACTCCTTTGGGCTGATCTGACACTTTCCCCTGAGCTGCTGCTGAAGTTTTTATTTAACAGATAATGGCAAGCTGTTTATTTTCATCTTGCCTCAACCAACCTGTGGCACTGAAGTTACTCATATGAAGGGCCTTGGAAAGTCTGCTTTAATAAAATAGATGTTTTCTAGTCCTTCATGCTGCAATGAGAAATCTTTAAATTTTCCTAAAAGTGAAATGAGGGTTGTATCCCAGATTTCTGTCAAGGAGAATGACTCTCCTGGAGAGAATCACTGATTGGTTCGCTAGTGGGTCGGTTACATGCTAAATACACCCAGCGTACTGCGTAGTAGCAATACACATGGCAGTCATACACTCATTACATTTATTAATTTATAAAGCCTTGTGAGAGTACGTCTGGTTGTTGATGGTTGTTGCATTAGACCTAGAGCTCCTTTGGCACGTGGTTCTTCAGCAGACAAATACATATTGGTCTGTATTGTTGAAGTTTATATAACTTTTAGGAAACCTCTTCCTGTGATGGTTATTAACAACATTTAACAACCTGGTGTATAGATATTTGGATATAAAGGAGAGTGTGGATGGAGGGCATTTCCTGCCTTATTTCTTTTTTTAGATTCTTCAGGTCCAAAGATCTGACTTACTTGGGAGGAGTTATTGAAAGTTTAAGCACTAAAGCACTTGGTCATAAATGTAAATTGGCTTGCACTAAAATAATCTGACAAGTAATACCTCAATAATTTGGAAGTAGTCATTCTGCCCAGCGCATGAATGTTCCTCACCTCTGAAAAAGAGTTTGTTCCAATTTTAAAGGCTTACACGAATAGCTGAAGAATCTAAAAAACATCTTCTGTTTATACCTCTGGAACTGAATGTCTAGCCTGCCCTGATCCCCAGGTCATGCTCTTTCCCTCTGCCCACGCATTAGGCTGTCTTGGTGCTCTTCTGTTTGGTTCTTGGAACCAGTCTGGTTTTTGTTGACCTGCTGAAGCCGCTGGCAAGGTCAGCCATCCGGGTTGGATGTGGGATTTTGTTGCTTGCTTTGGAAGGGTTTTACTCTCCAACATTTGGGGGAGTTTTCCCCCTTCTGCTGCTGATAGTCTTCTATTTTTCTGTTAAACCAGATCTTCACTTTGCTCAGATACAATGCTAGCTGCAATTTCTGTTGGTCATGGTTGGGATCACCTATCAACTCCTGCAGGTCACGAGCTTTCTGTGTGCTGGGTAATATTGCTTGTGACTCTGAGGTTCTCCAGATGCTCTTCATTTATGCAGATATCCTCTGGGTTTAAGATTTATTTTTCAGTGTGAAACAGAGGATATCCTCAGAGTTGTGACAGCATGTCTCGTTTCCTGTCTGTTCTGGGAAATACTTTTTAAAATTCTTTTTCATAGAACTTACAGCAATAACTAAGGCAACGAAAGAATACAGGAACAAAAAAACATTCATGCTGTTTATGACTTCCAGTGTATGCAGATAACTCAAAGCATTAACAAAATATCTTTTGTATAAACGAAAGAAAAATCAAACTAAAAAGATGCCGAACGCCCCCTCCTCCACAAAAAAACCAAAAACAGGTATAATGAAGTTGAAGGAAAACAAACAAACCAAAATTACTAGCATGGCTACATGCTCTTGACAACGCTTTCTACCTGCTAGCCATTTGTTCATTTCTTGAATGAGTCAAACCTTTTAATCCTCCCTGTGATGTGGATCTAGAAGTTTGAATCATTTTAAAATGTATGTAAAATAGAATTTCTTTTTGATCATCAGAGAAGACAGATTTGTGTGTGTGGTTTTTTTGTTTATTTAGGTTTTTTTTTTTTTTGGTAACCTGTATTTCTGAGGGGCAGAGAAGAGCTGTTTATTTGGATAACCTACAGGTACTTCTGAATTATATCAGATTACTTCTTGGTGTTCCTTCTGAAAGCTTACCCCATTTTAACTTTTACAGTTTTATTAAAGACTATTAGAACCATCTGAGTGAACATACATTTACTTATTAGATAATTGTATTACTGAGATAATAAAGTAAATGCTTCCCATTGTAGCATTTTTGTTTGTTGCATTTTTGCTTTGTCTCAGTTCACATACATCGTAACTTTGTCTTCCCTGAATACTTTTTTCAGGTCTGTCATTTTATTATCAAAAACTCATAATTTATAATTAGGATAATTTATGACCAAACTAACTCCAACTCGCACAACGTAAGTGCTAGCCTGACATAATCTACGGTTAACAGAATTTAAAGGTCTGTTTTGTTTTGAGGTCCAGAAGAGACATCAGTGTATGTTTACTAGGATTTATCTTTTTCTTTCATTTATCCAGCCCTTCTGAGTAGGGAGTCGTATTTAAAATACTGACTTTCCATCTGGAGTAACTTTTCAACAGGTAATGAGTTGAATTTAAAAAAAAAAAATCATGTTTTTCTGAGTATGATTATTTCCATCCGTTACTTTAACGGAGTTCTCATATTATTGCTTCTAGGTAAGTAGTCCAGCATATGACTAGCTTCTTGTTTATTTGACAAAAACTGATTACAAGTGGCATTCCTACCACTCTTTATCCAAAGTCTGGCAGTGAAGTTTTTCTTTGGTGTAATACCTTAAATGTTAATAGCACAAAAGCGAGTTACCTGTCAATGAGGACCACCTCATGGACTGTACAAGAGCTGTGAATAGGCAGGGAGGATGGCAGAACCCAGTGGTAGGCAGTATTACGTGCTGCACGGACTCTTCTGCCCACTGGAAATCCCAAATTAAGTTTCAGTCTACTGAAACCCATAAAGAAACTTGTTGCAGCATATCCCTTTGGTAGCTGTCTTATCTGTATTTTGTTGAATTACTTCACTTCTCATGAGGGGATGAGTTGGAGGCTGGAGTTTGTTGAACCTAAGCTAAATGGAACGCCACTCTTTCTAAGGCGCTTGCAGAGCCCTTTTTAAAATGAAAGATTATCCCTTTTTGATAAACGTTACACATTTATATTTGCTCATCTCTCTTAGTAGACGCTGAAAACAGGATGACGGTCTTTTCTTGGCAAAGCTGATTGAAACCCTATTTCCCCTCAGCCCCACTGTTGGAAAGCTCATACTAAAGTGAGCCAACAGCTTAGTAAAAACATTACGGAATGAAAATCCAGAGCTTTGCCTGAGATGCCCATCCCATGTTTGTTGTTGAGCGTATTGGTGTAGAGACAGCTTTATGATGGTTCTTCAGGATTTTCTTGTCGCTGTTGTGCTGCTTGGCGACTTCCTGCTTTGGTGATGATGCTGACTGTTGCAGCCTGAGTTTCACTGCCTTATTGGACCACTCTCCCTTTTTTTGTACATGGTCTCCTTCATTTCTGGGTCTTGGTTAAATATGGAACTATACTTTTTGTTGCACTTTCATTGTGAATTGCTCTATATAAATTCTGTGTCTTTGTAGTTATTGTCTCATCTTTCATACTTGAGGGAATACATTTACTATTGTATCTATGCTATACTTATCCATTCGTACTGTTTTCCCTTCAGTGTACGGCTGACAAAGTCTTGAGCAATCTATTTATTAAACCAGTCTTCCAAGTTCCTGGGGTTTAACCATTTCTTTCTGCTACGCAGTGATAACATGGGTGGATACTACATGAGGTTCCAGGTTCCTGGGTTTTATGTGGGATTAATTGTTGTATCGGAAGGAAGGATACCCACTTGTATTTAACAGGAAGTTTGATAGTATGTGGGCTCTTAATATTGCAGGTAAGAATGGCACACGTGACTTGAGAGACTTGCTCTTTTAAATATTATTCAGTGCTCTTACTAAATATCGAACAACCTAAGCCTAAAGTGATAACCATTTCACCTACCTCTGACTACACCGCATTAGTACATGTTGGTAGATGCTGTTGAATCTCCTTGGAAACAGTGTAGTTTCACAGATCCATATTTCATAATTTTAATTACTAGCTTATGCATGTTTTTTCTCCAGAACTCATTTGGCACTGTTGACAAAGTCCTTCAGCAGGACTCTACCTTGATCTTGATGTTCTTAAGCTAAAACAGAGCAGAAGCAGCTCAGACCCTGAGTCTTTGTCCTCAGAATTGGAGGAAAAAGACTTTCACTTCTCTTTTGTAACCCAGTGGAACTCAGTTTTCCTGCCGTGTTTTCTCTTGTTCCAACATGCAGAACCAAATACAATTCTTAACTTCTTTAGCAGGAGTTAACTGCAAGAATTGGCAGTTCATAAATGTTCTGAGCTAGCAGGTGAAAGAAACATTCACTGTTATTTGTATTTTCATGCTACCTCATACTTTAAATATTTTAGTACAAGGTTATATGTACTTGGTGTGTGTATATATATATATATATATGTATATTTTGGTGTACAAATATATGCTAAATGCAAATAATTGATGAGCAAAAGAGCTTACTGAAATTTTTTACATGTAAGTGCTGTAATATAAACAAGACTTAAGCTAGTTTTCATACAGTTTCCACTTCCAAATCAATAGAAAAGTCATAATTTTGAACTTTTCGCCACTATCTCATGACAAGTTATGAGCTAAAATTGACATATTTTCCAAATTTATGGGAAAACGAAATATTTTCAGTACCTTTTTTCATATTTTTCAAAAATGTTTCTTTTCTCTTGTAACTTCTGATGATTCAACGTAGACAAAGTTGTGAAATCTCCTTTTTTGTGACATAAGATACCCTTCCTTCCCCTAATATAAGAGAAGTGCTAAAAATTAAAGGAGCAATGGTATGTTTTTCTTTGATAGAGGAGTAAAATTCGTTCTAGAAAATGAATCTTTTGATTCTGTGTAACTCTTATTTCTTAAGCTATATATGCTACTGTAATACATGGTTGGAGGAAGGATCAGGAAACCTGCTGAGAGTAGAGTACTGTGCAGTTTATTAGGCTGCGCTACAGGAATTGTTTTTCTTCTCATTATGAAGGGTCTGCTGAGGAGCTGTACACCTCCAAACATCTCTGGTCTCCACATACGTAACAGTTTAGTGACAGCCCAATTGACCTTATGAAAAATATTGAGATCTAAGGAAAGCTTGAAATTCATTCTTTTAGCTTTGTTCTAGGAAACTATTCAGTTAAGGTGAAATCCTCACAACCTCTTTGATTTGCAAGAGTAGAAACGGTGCAAATGCCATTCTGTTTACAAGATGCAATATTTAGCCATGATGCAGATGCCTTGTTTCATGATGAATGAGAATGGACTTCAAATAAATGCACAGAGAAGAATTAAGCTGCAGTTTGCTTGCATGACTGCACCTTTTATAGCAGAATTGCTGCAAGTTGTGTGATGTCTTTAGTGCTTGCTATCACATCAGTGCTGCTAGAACATGTATTTTGATCTTCATATATCAATAAAAAGTTTCATATTTGTATCATCTTAAAATATCTTGAAAGATAGAAAGCTGTCTGTAGCCAGATAGCTTCTGATTTTAGGGATGTTAATGTATAAAAATGAGGAAAGAGCTGATGCCAGTTTGGCATAAAAATACAGACAGATGTGGTAATGAATATCTTTACTGAAGCTTTAATCTCTTAAATCAACATTATCTTACTTTCTTGATGTTCTTTCCTTCCTATAACTAAATACATTTTACTTGAGCTGCTTTTGTTCAGGCATATTCTTAATTCCTTCACGCCATTAACTCTTACTCATCATCTTTATATTGTACTACCTGGAGGCCTTAGCAGGATTTGTGGCTTTGTGTTGACCAGTGCAGAGGCACGTAGCGTTTGGCTGCACTGAGTAGCAGAGCTTGCTACAGGAGTCCCATGCAAGCACCGAAGACCAGAACAGCATTACTGCATCATCCGGGACATAACTGTGCGACTCCAGCAGCTATTGCTTGTGATCTGGTCTGATATTTGTTCCCGGTGCTGTTCTGGGGTGTGTGGGGCCAGACTGGAGAAGCTGGACTGTCCTCATGCGTGGTCTGTCCTGGGCCTCGGAGGTGCCTCACTGGAAGTGCACTGAAGAGAGCATCTTCGGAATGGATGAGGAGGAAGAAAATGATTGAAGAAGAGCGCAGCAAAGTGACTGACTGTAGGGCACAGTAAGTCTGTGTTTAATGACTAGTTGGATTTAAACACCTCAAAGAAAAAGGGGTTCTTTGTTCATCTCAGGCAACTTTTCATTGTAGTGATTTCAAGAATATGGTTATCTGTGCAGCATGAGTGACTTCCTCAAAATCTTAGCGTTGGCAAAAGAAAACGCTGTTGCTCCATGTTTGGAAGATGCAGCTTTTAGGGTACGGAGATGTGTGTGTGGTCGTACTGGGGAGTAAATGGCTTTAGCTTACTAGACTGCCTAGATAGGTTGTTGAAATGTCTCCTCCCAAGATTAATGTGCCTTGTAGACTGTTTTATGTCATGCGTCCTCTTTGTCATCTTGAAAGTTTCAAACAATGTAGTAAGATTAAAAATTCTTTACTGTACAGTAGGCATTAACTATTTCACTAGAATATCTGAACTTTGCAAGCCTCTGTCTATATATGTACAGCTTTACACTTGAAAGAGGGTTGAATATTGACCTAATTTGTCTTTTAAAAGGACACAGAGTTTTACTAGAATACTTATGCTATTGAAGTAGACAAATGCAGGTACTATTCCTTGGGTAGTCGGTGTAGAAGGTTGATGTGCTATAAGATTTACTGTGCATCACCTTAGCCATCATTCCCATAAGTATTAATTTTAACTCCACTAATAAGAAACTGAACAAAAGTGGAATTATGAGTTCAGTAGTATTCTATGAAAGGTCAGTTGTTAAAAAGGCAGAGTCTGACATTCTGTGAAAAAGGTGCCTTCATTAATCATCCTGATAGGATAGCATAGCATATTCTTGACCAATACCAGTGAACCTTACAATATAATGTTTCAGGAAGTGGTGCTTAATTCTTTGTATAAAAACAAGGATTATTTGAATGAATGTAGAATGACCATTTTTTTTTTTTTAGTACTATAGCATTCCTATTTCTCTTTGTCAATTCAAAGTATGGAAAAATTAATGGAGACATTTCTTAGAAGGCATACTGTCATTATTTTAAAAGTTTGTTCATTTTGTAGAAGCATATATTGGTATGGGAATAATATTTAAAAACAGTTTATCAGAATATGAATGTGATAATACCAAACACTAATATTAAAGTAATTTGTAAAGTATTTATAACCTCTTAGAAGTATTCTCTTATTATATTGTTTAAATGTGTAGTTTTGTTTCACATTAATTCATCTCTGTAAATCATGAACAATTACTCTTGTATAAAACTAACAGTTTTAATTGCAGTGTATAATGTTTGCTTGTGTAAAACTGTTATATTGAATTGTTTGCGTTTTATCCTTGTCCACCATAGTGATAGCAATTTTAAAGTTAATACAAATTATATAAATTATTAAATACAGGCCTAGTGGAACATTCATCAGTAGAACATCTTTATTGTGACCATTCCTGACAGATTATGTTCACCATGATGCCCATTAATGCACCGTATTGTAAGAGCCAGTGTCTGTTACAGAATCCCCTTTGTCTGCTAGTGGTGTCAGCTCTAATTCAGGACAGCGAGTCTCGGTCCAAGCCACATATGCTTCTTTCAGATATTTGGTAGAAAATACGTGGGAGGTGAGGGAGCTCACCTATTTAATTCCTTCAAAGTTATTAGTTTATGTGTAGCATATACTGTAAAATGCGACGTCTGCAATAGTCGTCTTCCGTTTAATGTCATAATTTTGCATAATGGCTGTTTGTGCTACATTGAGTAGGTCCATGGATTGCTTAACATAAGTGATTGCATTTTCCTACGATTATAAACTCCCTCCATTAGAAATACTGTACAAAAACTTGTAAATGATTTGTTGTTTAAGCTTTCTACTTCATTAGCTACAATATACACTTTACAAGAGTCATTGTCTAAGAGTTAGTAATATTTGTAATGAGCTGTATAATATGGGCCCTTTTGCTAAATTTAAAAACAGATGGTATCTGTTAACAACAGTTTATCATGCAAATTGAACCCTAACAAAAATTTCTTTCAGTGGTTATGTTGCTGTAGGCCAAATGATGGTGTCTTTTTTTTTTTCCTATGTAATAGCAAAAGGAAATAGTTGCTGCTTATTAGACTGTTGTGACATATACAAACTAGTCATGGCCAAACTTCTGCAGCTCCCCAAGAAGCAGAAATTCAAGCCTTTTTCTTCAGTGGAATATGTCAGTTTTTCTTTCGTGTCTTTAATGCGCTCTCTCCTATTTAGTTTCAAAATTTATCATGTTTGCAGTTCTGTTCCAGATTTTTTTTTTATTTTTATACACGCACACACACACACACACACTCTCTCTCACTCACTCACTCACTCACTCACTTGTGATTTTTCTCATTTAAGTTATGAAATGACTGTGAATGAGAATTTCCCTTTTGTGAGGTCTTGCACATATTGATCTGAACCAAGTGAAAAGATCAAAGAAATACACGCATTTTTCTTCTGACTTTGAAACTAAAGCAAAATAGGATCATGTTAAATCAGCAGTCTTGAAATTACATTATCAAAAGAATTCTCTCACACCCAGTGTATGTGATACCAATCCTATGTGGGGGAAGACTTTAAAATTGAAGTAGCGTTCCTGTTTATAATAGCTGGGTCTTTTGCCTCAGACTGCAAAATATTTTTGAAATTTCCACAGTGCTCTGTTGACTGCTCTGTAATTTCTGCTGTTGCAAGTATACAAAGTTCACAGTGCTGTATTCCGGTGTGCTCAATGGATGCTCAGATAAATAGGCAAATCTGATTACATGTTTCCTGAGTTTTCTGCAGCTTTTTTGTGCTACTCATTAGGAGTTTCTCTCTTTCTGGATGATCTCCTCTTCTGCAATTCCCCTGCATTCTCCACTGCATTTCACAGACAGTTGAGAAGATGCATTTTGCTTATTGAGCTACTTGTCTCCTTTCTCAGCTTGCTGGCTGAGACCAACTCTCCAGTGATTTTACCCTCTTTTCTTTGACTAATGGGGCAGATTATGAGAAGGTACGTAATAGGAACCAGAAGGGAAGGCAGACTGTACCTTTAATTTTGTCAAAGGAAATGATTAATCCCAGCAAGACAGTTGATTGAAACCCCTCCTGTAAACCCCTCCCCAGGACCCTCCCCACGTGAAGAGAGGCAAGGTGGGTGAGAAAGATCATTGTGGTGGGATCTCAAAGATCTTTTTGTCTTCTGCAGAGACAAGGAGCTTTTCTAGACCAAGCTTGTAGTACTACAGGCAGTGGACATAAAGGGAGATGATCAAGTGTAAAATGCTGTAAAGAAGAGAACTGGATTTTCATTTTGCCTGTGCATGTGGCTTTAGGTTTTTTGCTGCTGTTTTTTCATATAATAGGCAATCTCTTCTAGTGGCATCACAGTGCAAGTCTGTTATAGCGATCTTGTGTGGAAACACATGCAGAAAGAGCTTTGCAGTTCCTTTGTGAACAAGATATTATGTTACCTTGTTTTACAGATGAAGGAAGCTGATGTGCAAAGTCACACATTTCAAAACAGTTATTAGTCCTGTTTTGTCATTACTAGCCTGACCTGTATTTAAAACAGGTATTCATGACTTTGTGTCCTTCAGCCACAGGCTCTCTCTCTGTTAGAAGAGAGTCTAGTACAGTGAAGCCCTAGTATATTACTAAGCTTTCTAGGTATTCCTGCAACTGATGTAGCAGTCTAGGATTTTTTGCAAAGTTACATAGATAGAAACAGCAAGTCTCCTACTGAATTCAGGATTAGATTAAAAAAGAAAACCTTAAAGCACACAAGTTTATTTTGTGCTTAGTTGCAGTGTGCTAGTTAATAACAAAAACATATATAAACAAACAAAAACTGAACTGAGTGTTTATTGGAAAATTTTAGAAGTATATTTGTAGAGGTGATAACTAGGAAAGAATAGTTAAAATATAAAATATTCAATTTGATTGTATAATCAGTGGTAATACCAATTTATACTTGAGCTAATCTCTGTTATAGCAGAAATGCACATGAAGAACTATCCAGTTTTCCTTTACCAAGCACCAACTTGGGCACTTGTCATTAAATAGCAGGAAAGTCTTACTACTTGTAAATTATGTTCACATACCTCCCTGTATGAAAGATATCTTATGTTTGCACACTGTCGTTCCAGATGTGGTAAAACTAATACTTGCTGAAGCACAGTTTTTTGTTACTTAATAAGCTGTGTAGACTGCAGTAGCCTGCTTATATCTGTGCAACCTGGTCTGTTCTATTTTAAATCTCAACCTATGAAGTTAATAAAGACCTAAATACTCGTGGATCTTTTAAGTTCATTTATCTTAGTGCTCGTAGTATTAAACCTTAAAATGTTGCTCTCAGACCTTGTGAGCCTAATGCTAAGGCTTGCATGTTCCCACCTTACCCCCTCACACAAAAGTTTTGCTGTCTAATCAGGTCTTCTGCCATTGTAACCAGGTTAAAAGTTATCTTTCCCCTAACAACATTACTTTTACTCTGAAGAGTAAAGTCTCTAGCAGGTGATGATGCTGGATGACTGCGTTCTGGTAACCAGTCAATGGGCGAAGCAGAGAGCAGATGAATTGTCGAGGTTCGTTCTGCTGCTGCAGAATCCAGATATGCGTGCAGCATGGAGGTGGGAGCACCTCGCTGTTTGGTACCTGGACCTGAGCAGGCCAGCATGAACTCCTGCCGGCTTTCCTGCACTGAGGCAAGCTAAATGGATTGAGATCGTGCTTTAGCACACCTGATGTACCCAGGAGGATTTTTGTTGGTCTTGGCTAATCCAACCCTTTAATAAGGACTTTCACCATTTATTTTTTCATCCCCAGCAGAAAGGAAACAATTTCTTGAAGTGGTTCTGTATAACTAATCACAGTTTGGTGAGACTGAGAGAAGTCCCTTCAGACAGAGTCACGTATGACTTGATGGCTTAGGGACAGTTTTCGAAGAAAGATTAATAGACTGGCCCACAAGCTGTAGAAAATGCTTCCCTGAAGGAAGAGCAGGAAAGCAACTTGTGGAATAGTGGGTTTTGAGCTGCGAGAAAAGTAGTGAAGCCATTGTACCTCTTGGTCCAGTTTAGTCCCTTAGGATATGAAAATATCTTGGTACCTTTTCACTGTGCTGCAGGCGAACACTCTGCACGCACTGTCTGCAGGGTACACCTAACTCGCAAAAACCACTTTTCTATTGAATCACTTGTCACATGCTAGTGGGGGTTCGCCTGTGTTTCTGAGCTATGTAGAGTAGTTTTACTCAGGGTACAAGTGGCCTAACACTTTAAAGGTATCAGAAGACCTCAGCATCGTTTATCTACAGAAAATTGCATTTAAGTACAAAAAAAAATGCAGTAGACTACATTTCCCATAGTGGAGTGGGCAGTGAGGGGCAGCTGAATTCTTGACTATCGGTGTCCTTCTGCTCCAACCACTGGCATGGCTGACTGTAAATCCAGTGATTTGGTAGCAAAGTGAACGGTCTTTATGTACAGTAGCGTTGCTCACTGACTTGTCCGCTGGGTCCAATTAATGTTAGGTCAGCTGTTACCTTGGGAAGTGAAAACTAGAGCCCCTTGTCTCTGTCTTTGTTTTAGATTGACCCAAGGCTAGTAATGACGAGAGCTCATTACTACATTACAGTTATTCAGTGGCCTATATAATAATTTATGGACTCGATTAATTTTCTAGTTGGCAGGTGTTCCTACTAATCAGTGGTCCATGAAGAGGTATCACATTCCAAATAGGTGGTGGAAACTCAGCTCAAACATTTAGGAGAGTTTGCCCAGGTCGAGAGAGATGTTTCTTTTCGTGTTTACTCGGTCTCCTGTGATGTCCCTCTTGTTCTGTCTCATCCCGCTACCCCTGTGCTTTGTCAAACTGTTATGTTTTGTGCCACTTCTCAGCCATTTGTGGTTCCCCTTCCACTCCAGCTACTAACCCAGAAGGTAAGGGGACGAGGTAGAGGATGGTGTTGGTGCTTTATTTAATTCATACACAAACCAGAAGGCTTTAACGTATCCGAGAGGAGGGATACTGCTTCCAAAATAATGTTTGTAGAACTTAATTGTTAATTTAGGAAATGACATGTCCCAGAAATATCTGGGGCAGTTCCTGCCTCCTGCATTGTTGTTCTGGAAGACATTTTGTATTGTTTTGTGTTTCTCCTGCCCCAGCTGCTGGAACAAATCTAGGGGGGTACATGGTGGTGGGTGCTGCAGTCCAGCTGCGCTCCCCAAACCGGAGAGCATCTCTGATACGAACCTGGGGGCTGGGGGGAGGTTCCCTGATGTAAAGCCAGGAAAACGGGCAACCTTATTCAGTGAATAAAAATGGGAAATGCATTGAAGTCTAGATACAGTATCTTTGTAGTAATAAAAGCAGTAGTACAGATTTACTGGTGAAGGAGTTTTAACTGTAATACTGTGGAATAGTAGGTTATTTTGTGTTCAAGAGCTACATTTATCACAAAAATGATGATATACAAATCACTTCCATATCACAAAATGTTCTTGGTCAAAATTGGCTTGAGGCAAGTGATATCTTCGAGTAAACAGTATATGAAGACCATATCTTAAAATGATAGATCACCTAATTTTGTTCTGACAGAGGTTTTTGCCGCAACAAACATCTGTCACTGAAATACCAATTCAGAGATATGGAAGCCAAATTGTGGAGGTTTTCTAGTATTTGTCACTCCTAACTTAAGAATGCTACTGTTAGTTCCATAGATATTTAAGATAGTAGGCAGCTTGCAGTTTAAGCACCCTAAAGCATTTAGTTAAGTATTTTAAGAGATATAAGCATCTTTAAATGCAGATTAGCAACTCTTGGAGTGCTACACATTGATTCTGTGTAATAAAGGTAAAGCTGATGTGAAAACATTGCAGATGACGCATGCAAATCAAATGGTCTAAAAACGTGGCTGTTGTGGCACAGTGGAGTTTAAAAATATTTAATGAGCTGACTGTGCTGTTAGTAACTGCATTTTAGGACAATCACTACAGAATTATATGTCGGTTTCCGATCGTGCCACGACTGGCATTTTGGTGTGTGCAGCCCAGGGCGGGCAAAAGCATAGCTTGCAACCAAATTGCCTCGTCCTGTGCATTTCTTATTTACAGGAGTCGGGCAGTCTATCGAGCTCCTCGGGAGCGGGAGGAAGGCACGGGGGCTGCTCTGGCAGAGGGTGTGAGGACTGAGTACTTCAGATATGCCCACTGAGAACAAATTTCTGAACTTATTCTACAACTGAATACAAAACAATCATCTAAAACTGAGATTTCATCTCAAGCCTTTAGAGACTTGATTAAATTTTATTTGGTTGGCGGAATTTAGGGGCATACAGATAGTAGAAATATAAATATCTTCTATTGGAATGTAATTAGTTATTTATACCTGTGCAGTTAGCACCTTTTTAATAAGTAATTTAACGAATTGTGAAAAGCAAACATGCGCACGCAGGACTGAAATTAGGTTTTAAGTCTCTGCTTTTTGTTGACGTGCTGTAGGAGAATGAAATTTGGCTGACAACTGCCAATATTCTGTGATATTTTGCAGAAAGGATGAAAGGGCAAATACCAGGTCCTCAGAGGAGAAAAGTAGTTACTGACTAGTCGTGTTAGAAAATTTTCCAAGATTATTGTTCTATATCATGTCTTTTACTTCCAACATTAGTTGCTAATTTAAACTCCTGGTGTTTCTTTAACCCTCTGCTTACAAGAGTGTCCGCAGCAGCACGGTCGCTTGGGTTCGGTGTAAAAGCGTGTCGTCCCTTGGAAACTGCCTCAGCAGAGGCAAAACTTTTCCGGTGTAAAAACGCAAATTCTTTGCTCTCAACTTAGATTTTTTGCTTTAATTGGGGCAGTGATCAAATCTGAAGTTTGAAAAACCTGTTAGGGTTATGTTTGCTCCTATGGAAATAACTGATTAGATACATTTTTTAAAGTTATATTAATTTCTCAGAGTAAAGCATTTGGTCCTCTGACCGAGCGCAGCCCAGAAGATGGAAGCCCAGTTTGAGCTAGGCAAACGACACAGGCAGAGTAATAAACAAGTGACAACCGGAGGCAGTGGTTTTCTACATATGTTATCGGTCCTCGGATTTACTTAATGGCTTTGGTCGTGTTATTTTATGTGCAGCCTTGAAGAGCGCATGCTTTTCCTTTTAGGGAGGCCGTAGTCCGAAGCCGCACGGCAGAAGCAGTAGTAACCCCTCACTTCAGGCAGGCCGTAAAAATTGCTGTTTGCCACTTAGAGCAAGTTTGGGGAGCTCGGGCTACCCGGCGTCAGAAGATTTAGTGCAAAAAAGCATTACTTTGCTCTGAATTACAGATCACGTGAAGCATGTTTACAGGCCAGCTTACATAGGGTAGGAATTACGTGGGCCGGCCGTTACCTCGGAGCAGTATTTTACTGTATGTTTTTGTGGCAAATGTAAGGCAAAGTGAACACGACCTCAGCCCTGCCGGTGGAGGAAATAAAAATACTACAGTGGAAATGATTTTTGTTTCTTTTTTTTTCCTATAGCTTTCTGATTCAGCCGTTAAACCTAATCAACGCTGCTGATAGTTTAAACGCGAGATAATCTCCCAGGACTTGTTTAATTTGGGCAAAAAAACTGACGAACTACTTACCGCGTTTTCGTATGCGGCATGGAGGAAAATAATTTGGTTAGGTTTCATGAGGTGTAAATTTAAACGTATGAGATTCTGCCTTTTCTGTAACGCAATAAAAGTGAATCTAACAGTTCGGCAGGAGCCCGAGGCGCCGTGGCGGCGGCGGCGGCGGCGGCGGGGCAGAAGCGGCGCTCGGGCAGGTAGGCGGTGGGGCGCGCGGGCTCCCAGCCTGCTCCCAGCCCGGCCCAGCGCTTGCCTTTCGCTCCCGTTGCCAGGTGAAAAGAGCGATTGCTTTCAGAGTAGTAGTTCACGGGCAGGGATACGCAGTACGGAGTAGCGGCGGGCGCTGCGAGAGCCGAGGTCTCCGTGCGAAGGGACGAAGGGGTTAAAGAATTCATAAAAAATGAAGGATCCTAATATTAAAGTGGGGGGAAAATGTGGGTGAATGACATATTTTTTACACACCTCAACTGTCAACATTTCTAATCAAATCATCTAGCCTTCTTGCTTCTCAAATGATACAAGCAATATTTCCTGTAATAAACACCCCTAAGTCTAATGAGAGGCCCTAAGGCAACTTCAAATGTATGAATTCATTATAATTGAACAACATAATCTGCAGGGCAAAGATGCCTGCTACCCGGTCTTTTAACTTCGTACAGCTTGGGTGTTCTATGAAAAATGTTATACATTTTGTTTACAATGTATTGCTGCTATTTGAAGTATTGTATGTTCCTGTAGTACATAAGATGGGGACGCATAATGGAGGAAAAATCAAGGAGGCAATCTTTCATTTTGTTCTTGTATGAAAAATTCAAAAGACTGAAAACTCACCCAGAGAAATTTTGCAAGCATATTATTTTCCGATGTTTCGATCAATTTGTCTGTCAACCATGCTGAGAGGTGGAAGGGGCCAGCAAAAGCAATTTAGCTTGTGAGGTCCAAAATAGAAATGTTTTAGGAAACCTTGTCACATGTTATTTTTTTGTATTAGAACTGCTGTGTTTTTTATTTGCTAGTCATATTATGAAGAGAAATTGGTATCAATCATCTAAATCACCTATGAATATCTGATATAACTATTACTTTTGTGCATATAAATAAGGAAAAAAATATTTAAATGAAGCTTTTAAAGCACATGAAAACCTTTGGGTAGACAACAGGCTCCCTACTCAGGTTTTCCCATTTAAAAAATACACTGTGCATTTTAATTGATTGTACCCAAGCGACATCATACTGAATCATCTCGCATATGAACATATTGACCTCTCTGTGGCTTTAATTAAGCTATGATTGCTTTATGATAAGTTTGCCTTGGATTGATAGGTATGCCACCTGATGTTTAAACTCCACGTATTCCGTGTGTGTATGTAACTGCGTAAGATAACGTGAGCGCATGAGAGAGATTAATACTTTCATTTGGGGGTTTCATATTTGTTTGTATGATAAATACGGTGTCTGTCGCTCGTGAGCTGCTGTGAACGTGGCTGCAAACTGCAAGTATAGGAGCAAACAGCAAATCCTGTTCAATCTGCAGGCCACTGTGCTTCACTTGTTGGAAATGCAGTCATTTCACAAAACGATGTGTGGAGAGTTTGTTTAATACAGCTGATGGCATTCTCATTTTGATAAACCAGGACAATGTCCAATATACATAGTACTTCCGTGTTAAACACTGTATAGAGCATTAATCCACTGCATAATTGAAAAATACTGCAGCTGCTATCCACAGTAAGTGGCTTGCGTTTATATATATACATGTGTGCATTTGAGTATATTTATAGTAATAAGCATATGTGCATGTGCACGCACACAAGTATGTGTAGAAAGGGTTTGAAAAATCCAGTGGTGGTGTTGACTGTGCAAACATGAATAGCCTTTCTGAAATGGAGATGATAGAAAGCCAAGGAGAGCAGCATTACGGTCTTGGGGCTCAAAGGGGGACTCCCACGTCCCTCTTCCATTTATTCCATTCCTACACGGGAGTCTTTACTGTGACGCACGGGTTTGGAGGAAGAAAATAGGGATGGTAGGTTCCACAGACAGGCAAAAGGCTTATTTACGGTGTGTCAGCTGAAGCAGCAAATCAGTGAGAGCTTTGCAGAAAGCAAGTCAAACGGTGGGTGCTTTTGGCGCCCCATTTCAGGGAAGGGGAAGTTCAGATGGTGCAGAAGTGACTGTTCCAGCCAAATGCAAGAGGAAGTAGTGGCGTAGTTGGCTGTTAGGAGGTTCGGGTTGGGTTGGTCGGAAGAGGTGGAGAAAATGAGAACAAAAATACAGGTAATGGGAACTTTCAGGAGTTTTAGTGAGATTGTGAATCTTGTGTTTATGGGAAAGCAATGAAGGGACTTATTTGGGGGTCAGTAGAGCGGTAAGAGCAGGGTGAGGAAGAAATATGATTTCGTCAATATTGTTTGAGATATGTGAACAAAGGAAGCCAGAAAAGAAGGAAGTGAAATATAAAATAGGGTTTTAGCAGTATAAATAGGAGGGCAGGTGAAATTTTTCCAGTACTGGAAGAGTGATTGCCCCGTTCATCCAGACTCAGCAGCGTCATGGATGGCACAGGTTACTGCTCTGGTACAGCAGGAGAAGAAGGGCTGAGAGGAAAGCTGTAGAATCAGCTTCATAACGTAGATGTCTTTTGGAGTTTTATCAAATGTTTGGGGACATTTTATTTGTTTTTCTTAGTTTTCTAGCATTCATTATGGGTAACAAGTGAGGAGTCAGGGTTTTCTGTCTAAAAGCATACGGTGATTTCTCTGCATCTGTTCAGTCAGGTATGTCCCCTGTAGTGGAAAAAACTCCCTCGTCCTGTTCCTAATGGAAAATAATATATTAAAAATTCTCATTTTGGTTCCATGTTTCTCATAGATGAGGACAGCACTTGCTGCTTTTGGGTCCTTTTTTTAATAAGAAAAGATTGTATGTACTGGTTAATAGCTTCAGTTTTTCACTTTTGTGTGTATCAGATCATTCCATCTGTTTTTGGTTGTTTATAGCACATTAATTTCTCAAGTTCTGTTATTTATTTCCATCCTCATTTTTTGCCATCTCTTGAGGAGATCCCTAACGTAGGTATTTCCCCTCTCATGGCTGTGTGGGAAAGATTGTTGCTGAGAAATCACCTAATTATTGCTCATCTCTTCTGAGAAGTGGCTTGTAAGAGGGATGGAGGAAGATAGCCCATCTCCTCCTCTGTGCACAAACACTCTAGTGTGTCCAGGCTTTGATTTCTCCCAAGAGTTAAGACTTATGCTGTTTCTCTTGAGAGACTTTGCCTTGGCTTAACAAATCTAAGTGTTGCAGTTCTTGTGCTGTTTATCACAGATACTCCTCTTGTAATGTCCTGCTATTATTCCTAACTCTGTTGCATTTACTTACCTAAATAATGCTCCTAGAAAACTGGAGATTATGCATTTTGAAATATATAAACTGTTTAATCACCACCTTTACCTACTGTTTACTGCGATTGCGTGCTGCATGTTGTCGTATAAAGCTGCAATGTTTGTTTAATTTTCTCTTAAATGAGGTCTCTCGGTTTTGGTAACCTTTGTGGGTCTGTGAACTCTAGTAATGAGCATTTTCTGGTGAAGTCTTTCCAAAACGAATGTATCATTCTACAGTCAGTCTTTTGGAAGAGGTGGAAAAAGATTTGCTGTATTAACTAGCGGGGATGGGCTTGCTAGGGAAATACATGGCGTAGTTACTTGTGGAGCATGTCAGAGGTAGCCATACATTGCTGTTCAGATAGATTTGCGCTCTGCAAAATAGATATGTTTATTTTTTCATATTCCCAACGTGCGCGTGTAGGTGTTGCAGTGGAGAATAGAAATTTCAGTGCTCTTAATATTCTGCATGTTGTGTTTTAGAACAGTTTTGATTTTTACTTGCACATCCCACTGACAAATTAATAAATTCTTCTATAGGCCTTCCATTTCCAGTAGACATATATTCTTGGTTTCCATCGTGGTTTTTGCTTTCCTTCGATTTCTTTTCAGCGCTTACATTTCTGGTATTAGGAATATCAATATCTTAGAATTTCTGAAACAGCAGATCATCTCTAAATTTTCTGATAATTTAAGCATCTCCTCAAAAACTTCCAGGTATTTTCTGCCTATATGTTAAAGCTGCTGCTATGTCCTGAGAAGTCCTGCCCCTGTTGTTAATTTTATAATGCGGTGAAACTGTTCTCCTTTTGTAACCTTTGCCCATGAAGGAAAAGCACTATTGCAATGTGCCCGTAAAAACTTGGGTGGGATAGACCTTTGTGGAAAAGCTTTTGCTTCTAATAATCTGTTACCTAAAAAGTTAAAAGGCTACAGGATTGCTTTGTAGCACCCAAATACATGAGTACTACTTACGTGGAGGAATATTCAGTCCGTGAACATTGTGTAGCTCAACTACGGTTCTAGGGATGTTTTCAGACTTGCTGAGGTTGGTAAGAAGTCTTTTGTGTGATTAACACTAGTCTCCATGAGAATGTGAAAGAAAAGATATGTAAAAGGAAATTTAAATTTAAAGCTAACAGATGTAGTTAACTACAGCTAAAGCAAGGGATGGATCATCACCTTTATTTTAGTTCTTGTTAACTTCGGGTAAAATTCAGATGTGTGCAAGTCCACCAAAATGGTATGGAAACGCATTCAAGTAGCTCTAAATTTCTAAATGATTAGGTACATTTGAAAATATTGAAAATTGTGTTATCCACCTGTAATAATATTCTTATTTTCTAGATGTAAAGTTCCCCAACAACTTTTAAATTAGGACATAAAAAATATTGTATTAAAATATGTTATGGAGGTGAGTAACATACTGAGGTACTTTTTTGTTTCTTCACAGCCCATTGTACAAGCCGCAGCTTTCTACCATTTCCCATAATATGTCACTTTTAGCCTGGACTTAGCAATATGACGAGTTCAAAAAAGAAAATGTTCTGGGCGGTTTCAGGGTGGAACTTCTGAGGACTTTGAATTATCCTTAGCACAATTCCTTGCATGTTGAATTACACAGTTTTAAAGGAAAGGAACAAAGGCCATGCAGCCTTTTCCAGCCTGAGAAATGAGGCATCATTATTCTGCAGGTTTTTTCTGTAAAGTGGTTGCTGAAAGTACTTTAATGTAATTTCAGTGCCTACTCCTAGCAATATGAATTCTAACTTTAAACTTTTCTTGCAGCAAATTATCAAAAATACAACGTCTTTTAATTCTTCTGTACCTGGGATGTCTTTGAATTTCAGTGTGATTCCTGCTGTAGTGCAAGCTCTTTACCTTTTGTGAAGAGTCTCATTTCCTTTCTCGTGGCATTTCATGAATATTAAGTAATAAAATATTGAATGCTTCAAGAATTGTAATTCAGAAAAATGTGTTTTTCTGTCTCCACCATCTGGCAGGAAGAGTGAATTTTATTGCCCAGCATTGTAAGAGAGGAACTCGGTGGACTCAAATTTCCGTTTTCTGTGCATGATTTTTTTTTTTTAGATTTTGTTTTGTTTTTACAAAATATTGGTTTATTGAGAGATGTGTTACCCTCAATTGACATATTGACATTTCCAGGAACTGTGGTTATTGTTTTGAGAAATACAATTCTACACTGACAGATTCCTATCATTATTTGGAACCGTTGCTGAGGGTTAGTGAGACAAGTCTCATAAATAATGAAAGTGAATCATACTGGGGAGAGTAGCCGCGCGTACAGTGCTGACACCGGGTAATTTTTGTGCGGCCATGACATCACGCGGTGTTAATGTCACGCAGTACGGTGAGGAGATTGAGTTACGGTATTGGAGCTCCTGTTACCCGGCGGTAATTAACTGGTGTCACTACTGCAAGTCCCCATCTGAATAATTAGCAGCGTAGCGGCTAACTAGACGAACGCTGCAGCCCTCACCGCGCACCCTGCAGACTCCCTCGATGTTTTGCTCCCGCAGCACGCACGAATGTGCTGGCCGTGCAGGAGATACCCTGGCACATGGAATATGTTTTGCACTGCCTCTCGTAACCTAAATTTTCTCTTCCTAGTTTCAGACTTTATTATTTGACAGCTGTGGAAGAAGTTTCACACTGGACTGCATCTGATTTGCAGTGTCATAGTTAGCAATTGGCAGCAAAGGTGAAAAACTAGAAGCGAACCCGGTTTGGGAGGAGTTACATAACACAAAGGCTCATCAGTGTAGCTGCGGCTTGACCTGGTTTTGGTGCATGTTTCGCGAGTTAGCAGAGAGCTCTAATTAACCTCCTGTTAAAATAAGTTAAATCATTTCATTTACTGGGAGTTAACAAATTTCTCCCTGCTGTTATTTCTGGAGGCAGGTAAGTCTACTATCAAATGCCCTTTGCATGCCAGAAATACGTTTCCATTATTATTTAACCTTATACTTACAGTGATGATGGCCCTGTATGTGCTGTGAAAATGCCAGACTTGAAGAGAGACTAACATACATTGCCATAATTATTTTAATGAGAGAGAATGGAGAAGACACTTCTCTGCCATCTGTCAACAGAAAGCAGTCATATTGCATGTTAGGCTTTATTCACTTATAAATTGTTCTTCAGTACTGAATACTGAATTCTCTATTACTTCTTCTAGGTCAACAGCATTTATAATCTTCCCTGGTTCTGTGTGAAGTCTACAAATTATTACTCCAAAGACACTCATTAATTTTGTGGTCTCGCATATCTAAAATGGAAACTTGCAGTGCATTATTTGCCGCTTCATGCATTCGCACTCCTTCTCTGCCATGTCGTTCATGCAGAGGGGGCAAGTATGTTGCAAAAGCGCTTGTGCAATTTTTTTTTTACGTGAAAATCCCATAATCGATAAATACGGTTGCAAATGTTGAGGATACTTTGATTTTATTTAATTTATTTCTCACGGGGCTTTTATATTTAAAGAGGAAAAATCCATATAAGGCAGTTTGCCAGCAGGTGGTTGGAAAACCTGAGGGAAAGGAGGATTGGCAGTTTTTGTATTTTTCCGTGCCATTATTCTCTTGACTGTTTTTACTATTACTTTAGTGGCATGGAATTTGTTTTATATCAAATTACTGAAAGTCAGCAGTTTTATCCACCCACGTAATAGCCTTCTTGATGCTGTGATCTTGCCAATTTCAGATCCCAGCATATCACACACAACTTATTTAAGATGCATTTTTTTAAAGCCGGTAAGAAACTCTCTTAAAAACAAAAAGCTTGAGTAGTTGCGCAGCTCAGGTGTGTGTGTGTGTGTGAGTGAGTGTGTATGCACACACACACGCACGTATGCATGCACACACCAGGTTGCTGGCCATTGCAAGAGCTGCACCTTTGTCTATGTGTTAGAGTGGGGGGAGCCGTTAGAAGAAATGCACACCAAGGAATTTCTGTCACAGGAAACTAGGTGTCGTAAGATGTCATTCTGAGTGCAGCTGGAAACAGCACAAAATAACACTGCGGGACCATTCCTGGCGGTAACGTCTGGTGTTGTGGGTTTTCAGGATGAGTGAAGGTCTGTAAGCGAGTTTCGGCGGAGAGGGTCCTGCTCTGGAGAGAGCTCCTGAGGGCGTCGGTATTTCAGAGATCCTCTATAGGAGCCAAACGTTGCTGATTTGTGCCTCCGTTTGGGTGCTGGAAGTTTGTTAGTTTTAATGAGATGCCCAGGAAAAAGGTAGATGAGGTTCATCCTTCCTGTTGGTTATCTCAGTGGCTGTCAAGCTATTGAAGTAAGTTATCAAAAAAATGCCTCTAATAATTAAGGATGACTGTTTAAAGGTTGTGAATTTTAAGAAATGTCATTTGGTTGGTATCACCGGCATTAAGATGCCGTTAAGATTTCAGAATCAAATGCTAAAAAGTTGTTACAAATTGCCTGAATTAAGACTATAGAGTAACATTGTATGGCTGTGGCTATATTGTATGATAATCTATAATTTTTTTTATCTCTGCTTTTTAAAAGTGAATCTTTCTTACTTTCCCTCTCAGCCACTACAAATCAGACTTCTCACAGACTGTGTGATATTAATCTCTGTGGGGTGGACACCTCTTTGCAGGTGCTATAGCTCTCCCCCTCCTCCAGTTAATTTGGGTTTTAATCTCACTTCCCTTGATTTATTTACTTATGTCATGTGTAATGTGTCTGGCTCCTTGCCCTCGCTCTGCTTTCCCTCTTGTATACATCTGATACATTCTTGCTATTCCTCTGTTGTCCTCACCTCTTGCTTTTGTTCTTTTGGATAAGCTTGCTTGATACTATGTTCTCCGGGGATGAATTTCCTACAGTTTACTGCTTCTTGTTTAACTTTATTATTATTACATAAATTAGTTTTGGTGGGTTTTTGGTGTTGAAACACATGAATCAAAGCAGTTACGCTTGTGACGCAGGAAAACATGGGCTCCAGGGTGGTGGTTCCTTATTTCGTTAAATTTCCCTAGTCGTATCCTGACCCCTTTTCTCCTCATCGTCCTGAAACATCCTTTTGCGTTTGTGCTCAGTCCCTCTCCCCTCCGCTCCAGGCTATTGTGAAGTTTATTCAGTCCGAGAACAGAAGGTTTTGACGGAGGAGAGGGCAAGAGGAGACTTAATAAGACAGCTTCAGGGACTCTGTCATTAAAAGGCAAAAGTTACAGCATCGTTGGCAGAATCAAGACTCGGATGAGACGCTTATATGGACAATGGCCTGTACGGTTATACTGGGGTCAAAGTCACACAGAGGTGTAAACCTTTGTACTACAGAGAGTAAAAGGGCTGCTATTTTGTCAGAGATTAGAACGGCGTTCGTTTGGGGCATGGACAGGTTGTAGCACAATTATCTATTTGACTTTCTCTTCTCCTTATTTCTGAACTATTTGATAGCGACCCCAGTTAGAAGCGACGCTAGGGTAGATGGGACACTCATCTCCTCGTAGCCTGATGTTCCCTGCAAGGTTCTATCTGCGAAAGGTCCCTTCTTTGTATATGAAATAACTCGGGGATGGTTTCAGCCCCTGGGAATGCCGTTCTCCCCTGTCCTGGCCCCGGCCCCCGGTGCGCGCCCCCCGCAGACGCCTGGGCTGCCGGCGCACAAAGCCTCGGCGCCTCCTCGGCAGCCTTGTGGTATCTTGTGGTGCGCTCAGATCGGCTTCGGCATCTCTGCGTGCCTGCAGGGGCAACAACGTTGGGCTTAGCTTACAGCGTATGAGTGCTAAACACCACATTACAAGAAGCGTGGGTGTTTTGGGAGAAGCACTAGTGCATGCTCTGAAAAAGAGAAAACGCAATAGTTGTGGATAACAGCAGCTTTTAGTAACTGCCCAGTTCCTACAGGAAATACCCATTTTACCACAAAAATACTAAAATGCTTCCATCTCCAAATGGAGCTCCTTGGTAGGAAAGGAGTTATCAGCTGGTCTCTTGGAAACCCGCTAGGAACCTCTCTGTTCTGCACGGTGCTCTGAGTCGTTTCAGGGAGCTCAGCTGTGTGCTGGCACCGTGGAAGAGCAGCGCGTCTCTGCTCACCAAACTCGTGCCTGAAATTTCCAAGTGAGAGCATCTTCCCGGCACTATGCTGCGTTGGCCAGGCCTCCCGTCGTGTTAACACCGATGAGAAATACGGTAATACTGGTTATTGCGTAATGGTTAGTTTAAGGTTGAGTGATGTCCAAATATTGATTTGTTTTGTTATCTTCACTCCTCTTGGATTAAATCATTCTTCAGGAGCCTGCCAGCAGTTAGCAAATAAACAATGGGCAAAAATACCTGTTCAGAGGTTTTAAAAAACTGTTGTAAGCTTGGTGACGCAGTAAGGAATGAAATCTCTTTCCCACTGAATTTCAGGTTACTGTTGTACTACTCAACATTTCTGCAGCGTTCACTGGAAATAGTTACGTTCTGATGCTTTCTGCTAAGAGGGACTTTATTTTTCTTGATGACATCTCCTACCTGTGGTACATGTACCAGTGACTGTGCCGGTCCGCGGTGGCTGGCAGGCTCCAGCGGCTGACCAGCGGCCCGCCGGACTCGACGGGGCTGCAAAGGTGTGCGTGAGGTGTGCGCGCCTGCACCGCTTCACCGCAGGGCTTGGAAAAACAAGCAACAGCTAACGCTGGTGCACTGCTCTGAGCTACTGCTGTGCGAAAATCCATGTAGCATCTCTGTATTCCAGCAGTTTTTTCCAATTGCTAACATCAGGAAGTTAAAGCCTGCCTTTGTTTTAACGTTTCTTTTATGAAGTTTCTGATGTTTGTAATAAAACGACAGCATTAATTTGAGGGACCTCAGTTAAACGGGCTGGAGTGCTTAGCCACTTACCTAATAGTTTCACTTTTTTAATCACAATCTAAAAACATTTTAAATCATTTCTCTGTGATATCAATGTTATAAAGTCAAGAATGTGCTTAACTGATTTACTGGTTTGGTGAAGCAATGTGATTTTTATTTTTTTAAGCTATCCTAACACTTCTGCTTCCCTGGCCTTAGTTAAATTTCTTACAGCGTTTCCTTGCAAAGGAAATAAGGTCTCTGTTTATCATCGAGTCAAATGCCTATATCGTTATTCAAGCTACACGTCTGAGGTCAAAGATAATATCACATTTTCAGGAGTACAGCAGTGGATGATCCAATATGAATACGTTTTCTTAAAGTAAAAGCAAAGTTTATTTTTTATAGGGCAAAAATAGGAGACGATAGCAAAATTAAAGTTAATTAGATTAGCTAAAGTTAACCTCAGAGCTTTGGGTTAGGGCTGAGGTAGAGTCCAAGTTTATTTCTGTTGCAGGGCTTAAGCATGATGAAAATCGCACCTTGTCCGTCTCTGACACTGCCAGACTGTCTGTCTTTTGGGCCTTTATTACTTCAGTGGGAGACAAATCTAGAGTAAAACAGCGCAATACTTTTTCTGTTTGCACTCTGTAGTTTAATATTTCAAATACGGGCGCTTCTCTGATTATTTTTCGGTAGTCCTTCGTTCCTTTTCCTGCTCTATGGTTCACTTGAATAAAGTTTGGTATTTAAGTAATGCTTTTGCCCAATTTCATTGAATAGATTTTGAAGTGTAACACCCAACTGTTAAAATTATTAGCATCGTTTCCTTCAACACCTTGTCAAATAAAATGTCTCATTACCATGCAAATAGAAATAGTTCCTGTTTCCAGGCAGGCAAAATGTTACTGTATAGATTACAACTTCTTGAACCATATCATAACACTAAACATTAAATCCATAACAAATACTATGTATTTTATATACAAGAAGCTATTGTCTATAAGTGAGTAGGAAATGCCAGCCTGAGTCCTGAAATTTTAGCAACTTGATTGATATTTCAGCGCAGTAGTAAGTACATCTAATAGTATAAACGTGCTGCAGTTGTTAACAGTTCCTGATCCATAATGTTAACTGGTGATTAAGCATGTAGATGTGAATGAAATTTTATTTTGTTGAAGACACCAACTCTGTCTTACAACAGTGACATTTAGAAAAATCTTGTCTGACTGAAGTGATCAGACTTTGGCATAAGTGACTGCTCTTCACTTAGGCTTTGTCTCTGTGATTTCTGTGTGTTAAGAACATTTATTTTGTGGATTCTGCCTACGTATTTGTTTAAAATTTGGGCCTCAGGATCATCAGATGGTGTTCCTGTTTGAAGACCTGTTACAGTTAAGCGTTCGTGTGCATTTCACAGAAGTTGTCCGTCAGTGACCTGAACCCTATGCATAGTCATTTTCAGTCAATTTGTAAAGTCAGATACTTTCTGTAATACCTAATAGGAATAATTTAGTGACAAATGAGTGGAGAGTTGCTCAGGAAGTATAGCCATTTCTTTGAACAAAACTTTGAATGATTTCCAGATCATCAACCACCTTCTTTATTATTTATTCTTTTCAGGAAAAATTATTTTGCGTACAAACAATTCGCAGTTCTTCTACTGGTGTCTAGTCTTTAATGTAAATGCTTCAGCTATCTGCCTTTCCGCTCAAGACGCTGAAAGTGTGTAACCCATCCAAAATAAATATGTGATTTTGAAGCTGGTTTTCAATCAAATGACTCCAAGGAGGTTCTGGAAACAAGCCAGCGCCTTTTTTCATCTTTTAGTTCCCAGAATTAATTTCCTCAGTCAGAAGTGCAAAAGGCTACAGTGCACGATTCAGTCTGCCCGTAGTAAATGTCTGCATTTGCCAAACATGTTGGGGTCCATTCTTTCTAGAAATGTTCATGCTGCATTTTCTGCAAATCCTTTTCACTCCTTTCTACAGGAGAAGAACAAAACGGGGAAGCCCTACCTTACCTCCTAGCGAATGTTCGTTTCCCAGGTTCCATGCCATTTGTTCTTTATTTGGAAGAGGGAAATTGCGGTGAGTGATGGGTACCTGACCTTGCTGGAGCAGAAGAGGCATGCTGCTTGCTTTTTCCACTGGCTTCTTTTATCTTTTTAAACAACTTGTCTAAGAAATCTTTGTACGTTGTACTGCAAGTTTTCTTAGAGATGGGCTATTCCTTTTCAAAGCATCTCACCTGTGCTTCTGTTTTAACTCATTCTCATTATGGGGACAGTTTCTCTAGTTACAGTATAGCCGGTGACTGCTTTAAAAAAAAAAAAGGCGCGATGGAATTTCAGGTAAGCAGTATGTCCTCCCACACACAATGTCAATTTTACGTATAATGAAGACAATACCCGATTAAATGTACCAAAATCTGCCATAAAAGGGGAATTTGGATACTCTTTTAGAGAATCGATTACAAATTGCTCCAAATCTTTTGTCCTGCACTGCAGAATAAAGGTTTTGGTCTTATTATGCAAGTGATTACTGCTTGCATAAAATCAAATGTTATTTTAAATGATTTTCACAATATTTTCAACACCTTAAACTGTTAGCATAGGTTTGAGACTATTATGCAACTTCTTTCCTGATCAGACTTTTCTACTAAGCTGCACTAAAATAACAGAAGAAAATGGAGAAATGGATGCTTTTTTTCAGCTGGAAATATGTCGTGACAAAAGAAAAAGCTATTTGTATTTTTGGAGAATCCTCTTTGTAACAAAGTCACAGTTTGAAGTTCTGGATTTGATAACTGTAGGTATTAATATGGGTTAAAAAGTCAGAAATTGTAGTGAGAGCCTTGTCCTCTTGAATCCCTAGTGCCAGAATATTTTTCTGGGAAGCAAAATTGCCTCTTTCATGAAAGAGTCAGAGTGTCACCAACTATGGATGAGTGCTATCAATTGTCTCATGAGACTATTTCATGGAATTTTTATTCTTGCCTCCAAACTGTGGCACAGTTCCCTCTTCACCTCTCAAATTGAATGAAATAAGAAGCTTTCTGTCTTAACATTTCAAAATCCTCCAATGCTTCCAGTCCCTCATTGTCAGACACACTTGGGCATTTTCTCCTTTTTATTGACAAAAAATAACTAGAGGCATTATCCTTCAGTATGAGGCTTGTTGACTAAATATTCAACACGAATTTCTGCTGTCGTTGCTGGCTGAGGTACAGCTAAGGGACCACCTGCCCTTGCTGGCTCCCCAGAATGCATAATTATATCTTAGATTTCAGTAGCCGGTGGTACTCCACAGGGTTCAGTTGATACCAAATGACCATTTCTTGGAGTTTGATTTCTACCTCAGTTTTTAGACCTAGTATTTTCTGTAAACTGTCGGATTGATAGCTCACCCCCTCTGTGTGCGTCTGACGTCTGAAGTGACTTTCAGTTAATTCCACGGTTGCGTGAATAATGGTAACATCACTTGCACTAACTCCATTTGCATCAGCTACAGCTTGCTGCTGAGTCCTGTCTTTTTTATTCCAGCTATTTAAGACGTCAAGCCCAGCACAGGATTCAGCAGAGAATCAGCAGAGATTTATTTTCTCCAACAAATGAGATATTTTCCAGTATATAAGTGACACTGCAGAAGTGTCTTACACCAGACAAGCAGTTTGTTTTCGAAGTCAAATGGCCACATTCTTTAGCATGCAGCTGAGTCCCCGCAGCTTTGCGTTGCCAAAGCTGTTCTTGTGGTGGGGCACCGAATTCGAGCTCTGCTTTCCCAGGAGAGCGCGAAACTCTCCCACCTCTTGGATCTTTAAGCCACATCTGTTGACCACTAATGACCCTTACGCCTCTGTGTCCAGAACTGTTTTAGTGGCAGAGATTATTCAAATCTATAAAAAAAAGATTTATTTCATATAAAATCCAGCAATATTAATGTCTTCCTGTAATTCAACTTTGATATTTATTTTGGTTAAAATGATTGCTCAAGTACTAATAGGGTGCAAAAGATTCCCCTACAGTCAGAAACTCCCCATCAGATTGTCAGAAAACGTTTCCTCCCACAAGTGTGCGCTTAACTCTGACCTCCTGAACGTAAGAACCGCTCTGAAGGTGAAATTTCCAAGTTCAGGGTCTGTTGGAGAATGAGTTACCGATACCTCTTTCTTAAATAAAAGGCACATTATGTAGCATGACTCCTTCCCAGTTGTGGTGGCGTCAGCTGAAGGGGCACTTCCCTGGCCACCCCGGCGCATAGCGCCCGTCCCGGACTACTGACACCACAGGGCTCTCGAGAGAAACGGTGCTTCCCTTGCACGCAGCCTGATGCAAACTCTGATCAATGTCCCGGAGGCACCTGGGCTGAACAGAAATAAGAAGTGTCTGATTGGCATTGCTGGGCAAAAAAAAAAAAAAAATCCTTTCAAACTTCCCTTGTCCCTACAACAATCTTAGAATAACATTGAAAGATAAGGTGACATCAGAACCTGATGGCAGTAATTAAAAAAAAAAAAGGGGGGTTGGGGGACTTTTTGTTGGGTTTTCCCCCAGTATGTATCTGTGGGAGGAACGGGGAGTGCTCACTTGCAGCAGGAAACCCAGCTTTCAAGAACAGGAAACGGTGTTCGCTTTCCAGTTTTGCCATGGCCGTGCACAGATGCAAAATTGGAAAGCTCCATATCCGGTACGGCTGCCGTCCCAAACGCCGAATGAAGTGGAATGCTTAGTCTTAAAAATGAATGAACCAAATATTTTTTTAAACAGATGGAAGAACCTTGTCTATATGTACAGTTGGGTGTAGACAACTGACTCTGAAGTAAACGTTTCTGATTATGCTCTCCTGAAAAATAAACTCTGAAGCGTAAACCCTGGCATACTCTTAAATATGATGGTGCGAAAAGCACTGTTCTGAAGAGACAAAAATATGTAGTGGTACGGCCTGGCCTATTCCCAGCTGAGCTGCACAGGCAGCATGAGAGGTGGCAGCGTGACTGTAAACAGAGAGGCCACGGACCCCGCGCCTCTGTTTCACAAGCTGCTCCGCGCACCGGTGCTGCTCTTCACGGAAAAAATTACTGTTAAAAAAACACTTTGTAAAGTCATAATAAATCCAACAGACCACGTGGCTCTTCCTTGGTATGCTGGAGGGAGGCTGTGCGTTAAATCAACTCCTCAGTGTCCTGCGATTTGCTCCCTTCTGAGAACGTCCGAGATCCCCATCCGGCAGCGCCTTTGTGAGCGTGCGTGGGTGTAGGTTCGGGGTTCTGCCGCACGGTGTCCGTGGGTTTTGCTTCTCCTTGGCTCTCAGGTAGCTTTATGCGTTATGGTTCAGGGAGGATGTTTCGAAGCCTTAAATTTCTTAGGCACCTTTCAGTACGTATAAAGCAGTTGCTGTGTTTCCGAGTCTGCTCATTGTATCGGTAGTATGTGTGTTCTCGTGTAAAGCAAGAAATTCTGTTTTTTAAATGAAGAAAGCAAGTTCAGAAATTCTTATCTGTCCGTGTCTGTGGGCTCCCTCTTCGTTTAGGGAGATGCCAGCTTCATTTGCACAAGTAACCTGCTTGTGTGGCACCTCCATTAAAGGCACTGTATTTTCCTCTGTGGTTCGTAGGCAAGGCATCAAAATGTACCCTGGCTGAAGTATCTGCAGAGGCCTGATTTTTACCAGCTCCTCCAATCAAGCTGTTCGTGGAGGGTGAAAATGGTAGCGATGAGACGACTCCTAAGGGAGCAGGCCTGAAAATCGCAGATGTGTTATTTTGTAAAGGGGATTTGTTGTCAGGGATCTGCTTGACTTTACAGCCGAGGAGCTCTGCCATCAGCCTCTGGAAGCAGCGACCCCTCTCTCCAGCAGCCACCAAGGTGCCCAGAAGACTTCTTGGGTCCGGTGAGGTAAAGAACGAGCTGGAAATATTTCAGAGAAGTATATCTTAACTGTCTCCTAAGATTGTTCCTTAAGGCAGTCTCCCAGAAACAGTCTACATAGACTCTTTATACTTCTGACCTTCATGATAGGTAGATTGGATTTAAACACTGTTGCTGTTTTCAGATGTAGCTTCGTGTACGTATTCTTATGATGGTGTATAAAAATACCTTGAATGTACAGTAATTGTGAAGAAATTCACAACACGTAGAAGCAACTTCTTCCCAAAGTAAACTTCTCATTTTAATATGGATTAATCATTGCTATTTCCTGATTTCAGGCGTGAAATAAGCTTATCTCCACATGGCAATTCTCAAGATTCATTACAGAAAATCATGTTCACTTCCTTTTGCCCTAATCCCAGTAACATAAAAGAGGGGATACTATATGCCCAGAATATGCATAGAGCAATAATAAAATTCCACCTACGTTGAACATGGGAGTTTAAAGGAACAAATCACTTCTTTACTTTCTGCATTTCTTTATAGGAGAGGATTTGTAGTGTTAGGGGTATATTTTTTCGTTTAAACTCGTACGAGGCAAAATAAGAGTTCCACCTTTAAATGACAGAGAGTAGAGAACTGGAGTTTTGATTACAGTAGCAATGTAAGAACTTTTGCATCTTCAAATACAAGAAATACCTTAAATAATATTGCTCAGATTAATTGTTGAATCTGTTGTTGTCAGTAGTTAATGTTAATGTCTTCTACCAGAGTATATGTATAAAGCTGCATATCATAGGTAAGCCAAAATCAGACTTTTAGTCTAGTATTACTGAAGACTGATAAATATTTGTCTGTTTACACATAATTAAAAAAAGATGGCTCAGTTGTTGAGGTGCACAAATGCTTCCTTGGAAATTTCCAATTTCCTTATAACAGTGTAACGAGTATAATATTGAATGTGTTTGAGACCTTAGAGTGAAGTAGGAAAAATAGTTGCGGCAGTCTGACTGGCGATGGAGCCTTGTTAGGAACGAGAACGGTCCTCTCCAGAAAAGCGGGCGTCCCGCCTGGCCGAGGCTGCCAGTTCTGCTCCGTGCCCTCAGCTGCGGGGCTCTTGCACACTTTATTGCTGTTGAATACGTGTCCTCTGATTCCCTCAAGTAAAATACCTAAGAATTTACTCTCTGGCGCTTTTAATTCTCTTCTTGTTTATTACCAAATGAAGGACTTTACATCATAAATTTGCCTTTATTTGCTAAGTACATTTTTGAAATTCGTAAGGCTTCAAATCAGGGTAAAGAATACCAGCAAGATGAAGTGTTTGCATCAAGACACGATGAGAGAGGGAGATTTTAACTAGGCAAGCACCTTTTGGGGGACAAATGCAGCAAAACAGAGTGTGCAGGAAACTGACATTTTTGTGACATGGGGACCAGGGCAAGAGATTCTCCTGGTTTTCTATTCTAACTGATACATGCCTCATCTGACTGAGGCATGATACAGAGGTGTAAGATAAAATAAGCATGAGTGACTATGGAAATGATGGTCTGTCGTCCTTAAGGAGGAACAAGGAAATCTGCAAAATAAAGGCAGTGCCCTTCAAGAAAGGAGGCTTTGATAACGTCTGGTTGGTAGCTGAGTTCTTACAGGAGAGACGTCCAAGAGAAAGCTGTTAAGATCTGCCACCCTAGTCAACAGGCGGATGAGGTTTCAGTGCAGAGAGAAGGTACGAGCTCAGTAAAAGGCTTGCGTGGTTAAGTCATGACTGGGCCATTCAAAGACCTTAAATACAAGAGGGAAAAGAAAAGAAGGGCCAGCTCCCTTTCAGAGAAGAAGAATACAAAAGAATGGTGCAGACATATGAGGACAAAATAAGAAAGTAAGGCACAAAATAAAATGGAACTAGCAAGAGAGAAAGGAATCGATTGATACGTACATTAGTAATAAGAGGAAGACCAAGTAAAGTGTTTGGTCTGCTCCTTGAGGGAAGCAGGGAGCTATTAACAAATGAGACTGAAGTGTTCAATGACTTTTTGCGTTTGTTTTCAATTAAAAAAAATCAAAAGTGAGCAGATGGTTAGCACAATTAATACTAGCAAAAAGGGATAAGATCTCAGCCTAGGAAATCTAGTGATAGAGTCCTGCATGTTTTAAAAGGCCTGATGATTTTAATCTGAGGATGCTTAAGGGACTGGCACTACTGGCACTTGTAGTCACGCTAGCAGTTAGTTTTGAAAATTCATGGAGGGTGGATGAGGCTCTCGGATCGAAAAGGAGAGGCATATAGTGTCTACTTTTAGAAGAGGGGCTTGGAGGGAGGGTAAAATTAATCTGGGCAACGAAGAGTTCAGTTTCCTTTGCTTTGCCTTTTTTTTTTTTTAATGTATTGCAGGCAGTCGGATGGTAACAGGGAAGGGTGCAGCAACCAACACGGATCTGTCAAATACTGGTTGCATCAATTTACTTTTTGTGCATTAGACTTTACATAATTGAGCAGAGGGAGAGACATGTTTTGATTTTAGGAAGGCTTTTGATGCTTTCAAATGGCTTTCTTGGGGGTAGTCTAGAGCAGTGTCTTAAGTAGAGAACTAGTTAGTAAATTTGCAGGTGGCATCAAGCTGGTAGCAAATGCACAAGTAAGAGAAGATATAACCAATATTTGAAATAATTCTGGGACATCCACAAACCAATGTTAAGTAAAGATGATGCAAAGATTGTCAAATACCAGGTAAAGTGCTTTATCAAGGCTAATCAACATATACAAAAGAGAAGGCCAACTCACAGGTAGCCTTTCAACAGGAAAGGACGTGAAGATTGTCAATGTGAGTTCACATGTGGACATCTGAAAAGTTAAACATGAGTCTTGCTGTGCTTAAAACAATGTCCAGTACCTTGAGACATATGGATAAATATGCTCAACTGAATCAAACTGAAATTAGATCAATAAGTTAAATTGCCGATTAAAGCCATGATCAGAGGTCTAGAAGATTTTGTATGTGAAGGGAAACATCATATGACATACAGAGGGCTTCTTCAAATGGAAAAATAATCTGTTCTTGAGATGTCTGTGCTGAAGAGGGCAGTAAGAAAGAGATTTCAATTGCAGCAAGAAAGGTCCTGACTAGGTATCATAGAAACTTTTCTGAAGCACTGAAACACATTGCCTGAGAAGAATATAAAGACTTCTCAAGGGAGGGCTATGGGACATTGGACAGATCTGTCAGGAGAGGCATAAATGCATTTGATCCTGCAGTGGAATGAGGGCTTAAGTAGATTTTGCGGAGTAAGAGTGTTGCCTTATTTTTCTGTAATACTGTGTTTTTGTGTTTTTATTTAATTAGTTAGATTAGCCTCTTCTAGACATTGTAGTTGGACTTGTTTGGATTACTTTGTTTTTTTATCATTGAGACAACATTTATTATAACGTGCCTTTATAAAAGTGTGTTTGAAAGAGAGAAATTGGTTTATTAGATGATCCTGCTGACAATTATGTAGCGCACACATACAAATTAGGAAACATTTCTTGGAGTGTGTGTAATGTGCTACCTTAAAGTATCTGGTGGTTAGGATCATATGGAGTTCTACTTAAAATTAGAAATACATATTTTATGATGTGATCTTTTATGATAGATTACCATGTACATGACCATATAACTAGTCTACTTCCTCGTGTTATTATGCACAAATACCAGTAGTATATGATACTACCATAAAATAAAGTGCATAGAAAATGTATGTTCCAGGTAGAATTATTGAGCCTATCATAAATAAATATGGTACCTTTCTTTATCATCAGTATTAAAAGCCTTATGACTTCTTTATTGTCTGAGGAAGAATTTGACATTTAAAGCTTTTAACGGGCTTAGCTATGTCTTCAGTTTGCATGATGCTCATCTACTTCAGTAATACTTATTTAGTCACAGGTAAATGTGGGACCCTTATTTACAGGGTCCCATACCTGTGTAGTCTTGAGTTGGCTCAAAGATTTGAGAGAGATGCTGCAAATAAATACTGCTAACCCTCACTTAAGAGAAGATTAAATCAGAATTCTAAATGCAAAATTGAGGCTTTCACTGGAAAAGCATTAGAAATAAATAGCAAATAAAGATAACCTGCATATCAGGAGCTGGTAAAACCGAAAGTGCTCGGACAGCTTCAGCTCAGGCCAGTACCTGCTTTTAGGGGTTATATTCAGGTATTTTCTGAGCCTCCTTTTTTGGCTTGTTGAACTAATCAGAAAACTATCCATTACGGTAACTAGATTATGTATTTAAAAGTGAAATGAACAGTTTAGGTGGTAATCTATATTGCTTCTCCCGAAGCCGGCAGCTTTTCCTTCTGCCTGTGTCGTGGGAGCAGAGCTGAGAGCGGAACGGCAGGGCACCGAGGGCTGCGAGATCGTTGCAGACGCCGTTTGCTCTCTCCTGTTCTTCGGGAGCTTCTGGATGAATGCATGCCTTTAGTATATGAGAGTGAGAACACTGTGTGCATTTTCTTTCACTGAAAACTGAATTCTATAATTTCTACCCTTGCTGTAAATTTAGGATTATGCTCTGGGAAGACCTAAGAGAAAAATAATACTTCTGCTATAAGCTAATTCCTGTGCATAGAAGAGCATGCTGCTTTTAAATTTCTTTCCTTCTCTCTTTCCTTCCTTAGGAAAATAGTCACCACTGTTTGCCAGAAACAGTGCCCATACCTTTGCCAAAAGACTTAAAACATAGGCAATTTTAAGTTGATTGATAAAGATAATACTCATTAGCACAGTTGCAACTATAGGTACCAGAGTCCAGCTTTCAGTTAGGCTTAAGAAGCAGGTGTTTTAATGCCTTCATTGGGCCAGTATAACGGTGCCTTTTTTAGAAAGATTTTCTACACCTTTGTATGCTTCAGTTGAATGTTCTAACTTGTTTCAGGCTTAAGGGTTTTAATTTCCTATACTGGAATTTGATCTACTCCACTTCTTACTTAAGCCAAAGAAAAATTTGTGATGAATCTGTGTAAAATAAGAGAGATCCTCTTAGATTCTCTGAGGCTTAAGAGTCCTCATGTACCCTGGTGTAACCCCCTCCAGAGTTTTATTCATGAGAAGTATGTTCAAAAGGCTGAAGGCAAAAAGAGATGAAAGAGAGACTACCCAAATCCATCTTCTGGTTTCCTTCACCGTAGGACCACCTCCAAAGACAAAGGTGGAGATCACACATGCAAGCAGCCAGCGATGATGATCTGAAACAGGGAGAGATTTTGCATTATACTGGTACTTAGGGTAAAAAGTGCCTGGTGGAGCGGCATCCTCCGAAACGCTCCGTGACTGCAGGATGTCCCTGCTCCGTCACGCTCTGCTGCCACTGCCTCTGCAAAGAGCTGCAGAAGGATCTCCGAGCATTGGGCGTCTGATTTGGAAAACAGCAGCAAAAATTCGATGTTTATAATGCAAAGGAGGGCACAAGGAGGAGGGAAGCCAGTCCCAGGTGTCAGCCCATGTTCCCCCCAGCGAGGTATAACCTATGTTAGTTTTTCTGATACTTTCTGCCTTGCATTTGTTGGTTTGTGAGTATTCCCTTCTGCAACGTAGTCATTGTTCCTAATTTATTACCACATCCAACAGGGCTTCAGCTGCATACCTAATTGACATAGATTTTGTAATAATATATTCTGTAAAAGCATAAAAAGCATTGAACAAATCTGAACAGTAGCAATCCTACCAGTCTTAGTAGCATACCTTCATACATTCACAACTCCTTTTCCAGGATGATTGGGCAGCCACCTTCTGCTGAATACGCACCCTGCTCATTGCAGGGAGTGCAAGCTGCTCTCCTGCGGCTCTCAGGTGATACGCGGTCAGGTGTGTAGCGAAGTCACCAAGCTGATTGTCCATCAAGGAGATCTATAGTTCTCTCAAAAACACTTATACCCCCCCCCCCCCCAAAAAAAAAACCAAAACCAAACAAACACACACAGCAAAAATGACTCCAGGATTGCCTAACAGAGCTGCTTTCCACAAAACTAGGTTGCTAGACACATTTTTTTAATTCATTTTGCTCTTCATACTCAATAACTTGTTTTTCCCTTCTCCTCTCCTTATTCTTAGGATATCTTTTCTATTTGTTTTGCCCCTTTAAACTTGTAGAAGCTTGCAACATTTTGTTGGAATGACTTATAAAAATATTTTTTAATTTTTCACCTTTGACTCTTAGAGTAGGGTATCTCTGATCACTTGCTGATTTTTTCCTGTGTGGTTGACAAAGTTGATGAGAACATTATATCACAACTGGTTTAAGCTTTGAGAAAGCTTTCGTTTTAAAAATTCGGAGTGGTTGTACTGAAGGCTGGAGCCGTGCTCTTCTTAGTCAAAGTAAATATTACCCAATATTTACCGTGGGAATTGAGACCACTTTTAATTTCTGAGCCAATTTTTTTTTGTTTTTTATTAAAATGAGATGCAGTACCATTAGTTATGGCACTTTGTATTCAGAAGGATGAATCTTCTGCTTTTAGAGATCCTGAGAAAATCTTGTCATTTCTCCTTTGTGATATTCATTAAAGGTTGCCCAGGTTGGACCTATTGTTATCCATGAAGCATTTTTCTTATGCCCTGAGATGTGTGTAAGGAGCGCTCACTCCACTCCGCAGCCCGAGTCTGCGGATGCAGTTGCACAGCGTCGCCGAGCTGATTCACTGCCTGCCACCGACAGGGAAGTCCTTGTGCCGCATGCTCCTCTCCCCTCGCTGGTACTGCCAGTGGTATTTGACCACATGGTCAGTTGATTCAATTTGCTAATCCGGTAAAAAACCAGCCTTGCCTCCCTTCATTTTGCCCAAATTACGCAGGTGTAATTTGATCCTTGGTGGCTGGCCACCTATGAAGACCATACAGTACTCCCAGCCTTTTTTCAGGGTGGGAGGGAGGTTTCTTCTCTCCTTTTTTGCAACTTGGATTAATCCAGTCTAAAATGAGTGG
>NC_090948.1:2157500-2185000 GCF_040807025.1 Struthio camelus | reverse complement strand
TGTGGCGCCCGGGTGATTAAAGCGGGTTTGTTTATTTGGCTCCTTATAAATAAAAAGGGCGGAAAGCAGACTAATTACGCGGAGCCTTCCGCGAACCGTGCGATGATAACGGCGGCAATTTAACGTGATATTAAATGAGAATTAATAAAGGAATATTGAGTCACTTGGACTGTATTAAGCTGTGTGGAATGATTTCTTATCTCAATTTAACTTTCGGTCCACGGTTTAAGGATTGATAAGCCTTGCGTTTCCGTGGAGGTAGTCTAAAGCAGTAGTTGAGCGCTGCTCTGAGTTAATAACAGCAAAGCCTTTTGCCGCGGTTTAGCGGCGCATCGAAAGGGAGGCTTCCTTGCGCTGCAGCGTCGACGCCTGGCTGGTGCAACGCGCTAGTGGGTTGCGCTGTTCAGCCGCGCGGGTCTCTAAAGGGAGTATTCGGAGACGCGGTTCACCCTGCGAAACGTGAGTTTGGGGCAGCTCCTACTGACGGGCAACAGCCGAAGTTGGCAGCTTCCCCAAACAGGCCTAAAACAGGCTTTGGCAGGTGAAAAGAAGGTAAAAGTAAGTCATCTTCAAGTGAAGATTGAAGCCGCATTTAAATCCTGGAATGACGATCGCAATTAATTGTGCTCCTTTAAAACGACCTCCAGAGAATGGCGTGATGAAAGGACACGTTGTTTTGAATATTTCACCTTTAGAATGAGACGACCTTGATTTACTTCCCAAAAACTGTTGTCACCGCTACCGGCTTGCGAGTCGGCGTGAACCAATTCAATCGGTTCAATGGGAGAAAAAGAACTTTTAAGAAGTCTTCTTAAGCCGTGAAGCGGTTAAAAGGGAAAGCGCACCCTTTTGAAGTGTCGGCAGGTCCGTTTTATCTGTGTGATTAATACATTTAAACGCGTTTAATTTTTTATCTTTTGTCACAACCACTTCTGCGCAGCTGCTGAGCGGCCGTGCGCGGTGTTGTTCTGGACCCGGTGTCATCTCCACGTTAGCATTTCTGCCCTTTTCCCAGGTTCAAAGCTCTGTGGAAGGTCAAGACCTCGCGCTGAGCCCTTTTTTTATATATAACAAATTGCCGGTATTGTTCATTAATTTCTGTCTTTGAAATGCCATGTCAAACCTCCAAAGGAATTCACGGTGCCAGTGTCCCTTGGACAGCTTCTCACCATGGTCCAGTGCGAGTTTCTGATGAAATTACAGGTGCAGGGAAATGCAGAATTAGAAATATATCTGATGTTGCAATACTTGCGAAGCTATAGCTGTGTTGATGACAGGACAATTCCATTTTTGACAGTTTAATTTACTGTTGCCAGTGGACAAGAGCAAAAGGAGAATGTGGGGTTAGCCACCTGCCCCCTCATGCTGTGTTTCACATGCTAGGTTGCAAAATCATGACTCCCTCAACCTGTCGTGCTCAAATGAGAAGGTTTTCAGCTGGGAAAATGGAATACATCAGTGCAGGTAATATTGCCTGACCTCATAAAACAAAAGGAAAAATTGCAGATTCTGACAGCCATTATGAATCTTGGATCAGCATCCAAACGACTCCGAGCCGCCCTACACTACGTGTTTATAATAGGAAAAAAAACAGGGTTGCCACATTGACTTGCAATATGGAGCAAAAAATGACTTGTCAGTAATTCGTCCTCAGATGTTAAAGAGGCTGTTGAATTTACTGGTATATACACAAAGAATGGTTAGCCTGGAGCACAATGCGGAAATAGCGTGCGCGCAGAGGTGGTCTGCTGGACTTACTCGCAGAGTTGCGCTGTAACGGGAGGTAAAAGGGGGGAACTGTCATAGCATTAAAGGACTGCGTGTTTTATGTAAGCTTTGTTGTTTTGAAAACCACTGAGCCTTTTTAATGGTGCACACCGTGAAAATACACACTCTGCTGCTCTTAAACAGCTAGCTAACTTTGGTTCTGAAAATCTTTGGGCTATGATGTTCTCTTGAAAAGCTCTAGTGCTGAGGCCTCAAATTGTATGCCCCGTTACGATTTTACTTCTGTTTAAAGAAGTAGCCATTTTATTGAATACTGTTATGTTCTCCCCAAATTAATTTTAAGTATGCCATAGCTTTTAATCTCTCTCCTACTTGTGCCTTCCCTTGTTTGATGTTGTAAATTCATGCATCTCATTCCTGTCTAGGTTTGTGTTCAGCAAGTTCTGAAAATAAGCATTTTCAGAGCTTCTAGTAAGCTAAGAAAATTACGGATGGAGTCATTGCTTAGAAACAGATATTTACATATTTGAAATGTGCAGTGTTTCTGGTACCCTTTCGCCGATAGGGCCGTATTTGATGACAAGAAGCCTGCTAAGGACTTTTGGAGAAAAAGCGTATTAATCAGATTAGTTTAATGTGCTTTCCGTGGTATTGTAACTGTTTTTCTTAAGCTTGAAATTCCTCCTCTAGGTTTTTAGACCACGTATGCTAAAGATTCCTATCACTATTTTGAGCAGGCCAAGGCCTTTATACCGCTGCTCTGGTAGTGTTTTTTCCAGTTTTATGGGGGTTTTTTAACCACAGGTAAAGTTGCCTCCTCCTCTCCTCAAGGAGGAAGGCCGTTAGTTCCCCTGTGCTGTTTTCAGCGCTGCAGGAATCGCTGTCAATCTACCGATTTTCGCTTTCTACCAACCAGTATCCCATTTGCAAGGCTCCGGTAGGGCTTTCGGGGGGAGGGGGCGGGGGGGCTGGGTTTTAACGCTTGCTTTAGCTGCCCAGGCCAAGCTCTTCCTCGGCGCCGTGGTTGGAGATCAGACTGGCGCGCGGGAAGCAGCGCTGAGCCTTCCTCTGGCTCTTCGGGGAATAGAAGCTCTTTTTGCCTGGGCTAATTGGGATGGCTTATGTGCGGGCAGGTTATCCTCGGCCGCCGGCTGCAGCGGTGATATTTACCCACCTCTTCCTCCTCAAATGGAGCCTAATACACAACATAGTGCTCTTGGCCGCTTTGTGTTTGCTAGAACTTAAGTGCACTTGAATTAAATTGCAGCTCATGAATACGCCGCGAGCATCAGTGTGGCGAAGTGAAGCCACGCTGGCGGGGCAGGGGGTTCCCGCACGAACGCCACCCGGCCGCCGGGACCTCGGAGCCTCCCCGGCAGCGTCCTCGCGACAGCCCCGCGAGAGAGCACACAGGGCTGCAAGGGCGAAACTCGGCTGCGAAACAATTTGAAAAGGCAAATATGAGAGCAGAGCCTAGGAAATTAGATTTTTTTGTTTCTTAACTGAAGATTAAGGTCTTAAAAATGTCTAAAACATTAGCTTTTTCCATTCAGGAGAATCATTTATGCATGCAAAGTGAAGTGTATGAATTTACATGTCTGTAGTAATGTATATATGCAATTTAAGTGATCTGGATGACCTTACATAAGAGAGCAGCTATTAGAAAAAATCTGCCGAAGAAAATAATGACTCATATATATGTAACGTGCTAAAATTCAGACTGAGGCATATGGTAGATTAGATAAAAAGGTTATCTAACAGAACTGAGCACTGAAGTGCGGTTTCCAGCCCTGGCCAAACTCCTCAGCTGTGAAACGTCATGCTCAGTGGCGGCGTCCCCTCGGTACAAGCTCCACCAGCCCCACGCGTGAAGCACCACGCTGGAGTAACAATTGCTCTGAAACGCTGTCTCCTCGTACCTATGGAAGGACCCTACCGTGGTCCCAGGTAACTTCACAGAACAAAAGAAATTTTCAGTGATTGTATAGTCACAAACTAACTTCAGTTGTTCAACCTTCCTCCCTTGCCCCATGTTTCCTCTCAGCGTATAGAAGGATTTTCCTCTAAATGTTTATTTGTGAATGTATTTGGTTAGGAGAAAAGATTTGTGATGCTGCAGGTATAGCGGAGGAAGAAAAAAGAAGCAAGTTGGGTTTCGTGCAGGTACAGAAACAATTAGAAATGGTCTAATGAGGTTATGATGGTTGGAGAGAGAAAGGAGGGTATCGGGCACCTGAAAAAAATGAATGTACTGCAAAATGCATTTCAGGCAAGGACGTGGCTGCAAATTCACTAGTAGCATTGCGGAAAATCTTCTAGCGTTGTCCATACAGATAGGCATAAGGCTACTAAGTGTAACAAGCTTATGGCAAATTTCTTTGCATCTGTTAATAAATTGCTTTTTCATAAGCAGAAATTAACATGTAATGATTCCTGTTATGACAGTTAGCAAATTTCTTTACTGAAACAATTGATAAAGATGTTAAGCCTCTTTAGAAAGGTTGTTAGTTTTTTCAGGCTTTTATTGCAAGCTGCTGTTTCTCATTCATAGTTTATTTTTAGAAAGAAACCCCGAAAATTTCAAATTTTTTTGAAGACCAAAAAATCCCCTCTCTGTGATATAGATTTAGATTAAAGAAATGACATACGTTCTTCTTTCCTTTTAGCACTTATGTTTCAAATTATCCTGTGAGTGTATCTTTTTTTCTTTGTAACAGCTGAAATGGTTTGCAAAGGATGCTTTAAGTTCCTCGGCTTTTTCCTTGCTTTTGTGCGAGATTGTCAGTATCTGATCCCCAGCCATGACATGCACAGATAGGCTAGTTTTTCTCCTTCAGATCAGCGGCTTTGGACAGCTTCTGTTTCTTTGGCAGCCGTTTCAACCTGCTCTGTCTTGTCATCTTAGAGTTCAATATCTGCTGCTCTGACGGAAAAAAAATGGGCTGGGTTGGACCATTGTATTTGGTCTTTTGACCCTCCATGTTGCCCATGAGCAGTGAAGGATAACTTTTGACAAGCCATGTCAGATGTGACAGGCAATCTAGTTGGGTTGAGTGGAAATGTGCTGTACAAGTTTGAAGCCTTAGTTGGGGGCATTTTTCTGGTGTTCAGTGCATTTAAATTGACACCAGGCTTCAGTGTGTTGTTCATTTCAGAACTCGTGCTGTAGGTTCGCAGGTCCAAACTGCGTGCTTTTAAAAGCTCCTTTCGTAAGTATTTTGCATATCATTGAACCACCCAAATGCAATATATGCCTTTCCATGTTTCTAGTTTTCCACCTCTTCAGAACACAAATTAGGTTTAGTTTTCATGACACAATTATGAGTATTTTTGATTTTTGCTTTCCTGTAGGAAGTTAGGTTTACTGTTCCATATATTTCTATGGATGCTTAGGTCATGTAAGTGTGACGTGCCATACAGCTCCAAATGCACCGTTGTACCAGAAGTTCTTGAATGTTGCAAATTATTCAAAGGGCATTGAAAGAACCTTGCTAACCTTGAAGCTGCTTTTACTTCTGAATTAATTATTCAGATATGTTGATGGTACTTTTATAGGAAGTACATTTTCTGCATTGCTACACAGACTTCAGACAAGATTTTTTGTTATTATACTCTTTCACTGATGGGTTGCAATACGTAGTTCCACTTTTATTTAAACTGATTCTCATTATGGATGTGAAAACTTCCCAATAGTCTGATAGAATCTGAGTTTCAAAAGAGTTGATCTGGCTCCCTTTGAATTTCCACTTTCTCTTGCCTTCTGTCACCACCCTGAGCACCGAGCTTTCTCCTAACTGGGTTCTTAGCTTAGTTCTGCAGCGTTCTGCTTCCCTCCAGCTCAGACCGATACAGCATACCGATGGGCAGCAGTAATGAATTACAAGAAATTACCTTTCCGATGACCCATTCCTCTCCAGTCAGTCCTCCTAAACTATACCTTCGTTTGCCTGTATGCTATCTTTGTTCCGCATGTTTTTCCTTCTCCGCTTTCACACAAATATGTTGGCTTGTGGAACTGTAGATTTCCAGCTGGCTTATCTGAATTGGATGATCTGTTTGACAGCCCATTGCTTTGCACCCTGCTTCTTGGAAGTAAAGTACATATTTTGTTCTCCTGTCACTGCCAAACCACACTCTTCATTGTCATCTTGCCCTTTTTAGCTCACTGGTTAGTACTTGGGATAGTCTGGGTTTGAAAATGATACAATTTATTGAAATGAGTCTTTGGTCCTTTTTTCTGACCGATGTTAAGTCTCAGCCATAGAAACTGCCATTTTTTGTGCAGCTGCAAGTATAGGCAGTCGCATCTTTCTCAGTACCTCTATTCAAGCCATTTTTGGAAAGTGAATAGTTGTATTTACTGGAAGAACTTAATACCGTTTAACTTTAGATGATCTGTTGAGCTACAGCAACTCTTAGTTTCTCTTTCTGTTGTCACAATGACCTTGACCCACAAACTTTTGGAAGAAGAAAATTCGTGACCCACACGAATTCTTGTTTTGAGTGCTTTTTTGGAATGCCATAGTTAAAACACACAATTTGGAAATAACAGTTCATTTTCTCTTGTTTTATAGAAATTTTTACTTAAGATGTTACTTTGCTGGAGTGGCTGTGGCTGGGGCATCTCTTTAATCATCTGAAGTCCTTGCCAGCCTTCTCTCTAACATTTTAATTCTCTTAAATCACAACTAATTAAATGATTCAATCAGTCATTCATAAGAATAAAGGTTCCTTCTTGCCAAGAGCAAATAACAGTTCCTCATTTTTAAAAGCTTCCTCCCTCTCCTGCCCAACAAAGCGAGAGAAAATACTCTCTTCTTCCTTTTGCTTGTTCTGTGCTTTCCTGATATTTCTAGAGGTACTTAGGAAAATAATCTGCATCTTTCATTCTGTTTCCATTCCGTCTTCTCAATACCCATGTGAAATGGAAGAAATCTTTTAAGAAACATAACTGTCTTTTTAAAATACTTAATATTACATGTTCTTGATAAATGAGTAATTCTTACAGAGTTTATTGCTTCAGATGTACAGCAGTTATCCCTTCCTTCGTTGCTGTCCATCTCTTCCAGTGATTTGTCTTTTGAAAGTTTTATAGAAAAGGTCTTGGCTTGAGGAGAACTTCACTGCTTTCAGACCCTTCAATTTCTCAAGGATCATTTCATAGCCTATTTGAAAAGATAGCTGTTAGCCATTTTCACGTAAGACTCCAAAAAGTAAGTATTTACCTGTGGGGCAAGTAATAGCGCCTTACTCAGCCTACAGTTATTTGAGGTCTTTTGTGACGGCCTGGATGCATATGCAGATGTTCCACTTCCTTATGGTTTTCTTAATTCTCCATGTATGAATGAGTCAAAGTCATTTAAAGGCCTAGAAGATGTAATGTCACTCAAGACAGAAGAAAATGCTCAGAATTGCAGATACTTTTCTTGACTACCTTCTGAATGAGTTGTTTTATTAGAAAACAAAATCTTCTCCCATTTTGCCACAAAAAAGAAGAAAAACATCTGAGGTCAGTGGCTACTTAAAACCGTTCTGTTACAGCAATGGTAGAATTATTTGAAATTTCAGTTTGGGATTTCACAAAGTGTAATTCTCACTGTGGATGTCTAGAGGACATCTCTGCTGGCTTCCAGCCGGGGATCTATAGTACAATTCAAAGCTCAGGAAAATATGGGAAAGGATTTATTTGGTTTGCACAAGGAAGAGTTTTACGTGACGTGTTCAAGGAAGCTAGGTTCTCCTACAGCACATAACCTCGCTACAGCAACCAGTTCCCTCTCTACAAAAAACACTCAGTGAATGTCCTAAAAGGAAAAGGGAAGGTTTAACTTTTCTCAGGAAGAAGTCTGTCTTTTTTTTTCTTTTTTTCTTTTTTTAAGGTGGGGGAGGAAGGATAGTGGAGGCTTATCTCTGGGCAGTGCTAATTCTGCAGGGAGAAACTGGCTTTGTGAGGTGGAGATTGTCCATTCTCGTAACCTGATATATGTCTAGTTTAGCCTGTACAAAGAGGAAAGAGTAGATTTTTTGTCTCAACTGTTAATGAAACATGATCATTTCTGCACAGTGCAGTGTTGTGTGGTTAACTGCATTACTTTTGGGCGAGAAGCTGTGTAGCTTTATGCATAATGCTCCGTTGAGCTAACTTACTCATCCTTTTAATCAGAGTAAAGTACAGTCTTTTGCTGCAAATTCAGGTTTCAAAACTACCTGTTCTTCCTCTCAGGTTTCAGTTTTCATGTCCAAAGTACAATATTTGCTCTTAAAGCACACTTATAGCAAATGTAGGTAAATTAGTCCAAAGCGCTTGACTAATGGTAGCTCTAACAGTTTTCTCTGTTCTCTTTAGAATAGCGTATGTTGCCCGGTAGAAGTCAGTCATGTTCTCTCAATGTTGAAGCATGCCGGTGCCTCTCAGCCATTTTAGTCTTTGCCTTCATTCGGCTGATGAGCTCCCTATGCCTGTGCAGAGGACATGGCTCATGGGGAACAGGGTGTGAAGCGCCTTATGTTAGAGAGGGATTTGACTCTTCCAGTAGCGATGGGCGAGCACATCAGGCAGCTTGTGCCCCCGCTTGCTTTCTGGGCTCGCGGGATCATTTGGGAGAGTGGGCCACCCTCGCGCTGTGGCTTTCTGTTTCGTGGTGTTTGAGCCTGGTGAGTGCTGGAAGTTTTCCGGCCCTTCTGTGCTAGCGAGCATAATGTAGACTTTCTCATTCCAGTTATATCAGCATGGTTTTCACAAGTCTGATTTGTTCCTTCCTTTTATTCAGTTTTGGAGTGTTATATATTTCCTGCTGATAAAGGCAGCTGGAATTTCTCCTAAAAGATTATTCAGGTTTATGCCTAATTCAGCAGCCAACAATATCTTCTTTTTGTCCTAATGCTAGTAATGACATGGATAATAATCTTCATTCTGTTGACTTAGGGGGAGCTATGAAGACATCAGTGATTATAAAAATAGATGACTTTCTGTAGGACTTCCGAGCAGTGGAGGATTTTCATTCCTAATATGGTCTCAGCAGACAACCACTGGAGCAGAGCTGTGTGTGCTGTAGGACCACACAGTACCATTTAAGTTTTTTTTCAAACCTACTTTCTGTTATTGTTGAGATTTTAGTATTATACTGTCCGTAGCACAGAAGCGTACTGTTCGGTGGTCTTTCTTTTTATTTTCTTGTTTACGGTCTAAATGGTTATTAGACATAACCCCTTTCCCTGTGTATTGTCAAGGTTAAGTTTTTATAATAGTTGAGATTAATTCAGCATAGATTTAAGATTTACTTCAGTTTCTGCCATTTTTGTGAAGCTTCCAGTCCTGTGGTAGCTGGATTAAAGTAGATCATTTTATAATGTTAAGCATTCAGAAAAAGCTGGAGATTAAATAAGTCTTTTGGTTTCTTTAATTACAGGCTTGTAATAAACAATGAAGTGCTTTTGGAAAGGCACTTATTCTGGAGATGCCTGTTACTTTTGCTTCCAGTTTTAAGACCTAAAACTAGAAGATCTGGGCATGAGGAAATGCTTTCTTTTGAGTCTGAGTAAGAGGGCAAAGACTCTTCCAATGTCCATAGGCCTGCGAGGAAAGGTTGAGTTATTCTGCATCAGAGGCTTGTGTCCATATGCCACCCGCCCTATGTTTTCAGCTAAGCCAGTGGAAACCGTCAAAGTTTGGTGGCATGAATCCTATCAGGGAAAGGAGGATGGGTGGGTTTTCCCAGGGGCAGGTTTCCTTCTAGCCCAATGGAGAGTCAGAGAGGTTGGTCCCATCACCAGCAAGAGCAAGCAAGTTCTGGCCACGGTTTCTGCAACCATGCCATCCTTGGACACAGCCAAGCCTTTGGTTTATTTCTCCAGCACCAGGCTTCAGGCAGCTCTCACAGATGATCTCCTGAGATGTCTAGAGGCTTGGTAGTGTCTCGCCAGGTCCCTTTTGAGCTCCAGCCACTCTGGTCCTCAGGGAGCTGTGTCTCCTTCGTGCTGTAAAACAACACTTTATACACCAGCTTTTGCCTTATGAACCATCACTTTATACACGTCTTTGCCTTATGAACCATCACAGCTTCTTAACCGCTCGAGTATATACCAAAGCAACATTGTGAGGCAGATGACATGGTTGCTTCTCGGTAGCTATGGTACAAAAATAAACGTATTACCTGTGCAGAACTGTCCCGGTCCACTTTCCTTTGGTGTTACACTTAGACTTGCCCTGCAACTGTATAGAAAAAAGGAGGCTTTATTAAGAGGGACGTTCTGCAACATTCCTATGTACCAACCTACCTTTATCTTATAGTCATGAGCTCCATTGAGTTATCATCTGCTTTAAAAGGAGCCCCATACTTGTGTTGCAGGACTTGCAACCTTTCCAGCAGGGATCTTCAGAGGCACTGCCCTCTGACAGCAGTCTCAACAGTAAACACAAATAATGTGTAACAAAGCATACCAAAGTAAAGAGGAGCACTCCTGTATGTTGGTGCGCTGCTTTTCAGTCATGCCAGCAGTGCAGCACTTCTGGGTGTTGATTTTTTTCTATAAATATTGCGGATTTTTTTCTTCATGCTAGATGTAATTTTCTTCATAAGCCATTCACATGTGAATTAATAACAAATCAGACTGCTAGGTCAGTTAAGTCTTAAAAGACATAGAGCAAGCAGTTGGCAATAAACTTGTCCTTTTTGGCACCTGGAATAAAAACAGTAACATAACAGTACCTTTATACAGTACATAAAAATATAATTCAGGATAAGAATTCAGAGGTCACAGCAAGTGGTTAGCTAAATAGCTCTAGGGAGTTAAAATAGTTTGCTTATACAGAGATAAGGTGATATTTTATGCAGAAAGCCTATATGTGGTTCCAAAGCATGATGGTTTTATATACAGTAAAACAACTTTGAAAATAACCTATGGAAAAAGTTAAAGAAAATAATTTTAGCAGATTGCAAAGCATGTGTATTGAAACTTGGGAGGTGACTAATTCTACTCTAGTCAAAAATGCGCATTATCCTCTGCCTTAATTAGTGAATTGTATCTGTATCGTATCGTATGAACAGATTCATTCATTTACAACAAAAGCAATCTGTGGCAAAAGAAAGTATCATTATGCTTGAAAACCCTAATGGTGCTTTTTGGCCATGGAGAACCTGTGGTAGAACATTTTGTAGGTGTGAAGTCCATAGGGGCTGAAGTTGCTCCCTCAGTATTTACATTGGGCTGCAGGACTTATGACTCCTTAGGGTACATTTTTACCCGGTGCTATTCAGATTGTATCTACAACTCCAATTACTGTTAACTGGAATTGCACCTTGAACCTGCTGTATGTGCTGCTGCAAATGTACCCCCCAGAGTCCCCTCCCTTCCCACACTCAGTTTCACGAATAGATATCAACGTGTTGCAGAAAAACATACATTTTGTAAACGTGGTATTCTGCCATTAAATTAAGAATGGCTGTCTTTCCCCTCTCTCACTTTGCAAAAGCTTTTATCTGTTCAAAGTTATTACAAATTTTAATTCTTACTAACAAGGTTAAAAACACACAAGGGCGTTATTATATTGCTATATGTGTTGTTGGCTTTGCAGCAGTGCAACGCATAGGATTTACCCAGAGAAATGCTTCTTTTATGTATCAGTGTTGATACTGTGTGCCAGTACCAGGTGGTATGTGCCTATTATAATAAGTTTATAGTACACCGTCTACTCTTGAATAGCCTGTCGTTGAAGTTGCGTTCGCCAGATTCATTATTATAGAAGAGAATATGTGTATGTTTCAATTAAAATTAACTTTTGAATTAATACCAGCATTGCTGCTGATACATGTATCTGCATTCTTGTAAATCTTTCTTAAAGTTGAAGCTGCCTGCCCAAAGCCCTCCGTAAGGGAGCTGCAGGTAATTTCCTTTTCTTCGGAAGCAGTTTATTCTCAGCTAAACTAAATCTGAATGAGCTATTGAACCTTGTGAGTGTTTTTGTTTTGTTCTGTTTTGTTTTTTCATGGCTTTTGATAATGTCAACTGGCCCTGGGTAGCAAACCTAATAATAACTACTCATTTGCATGCAGTGACTTGTGTACAAATACACAAAGAAGTAAAGTAATTAGATTCTGACAGACTATTTGCTCAAGTACTTACTCATTGAAAAACGTCAGTTAGGTCAATTAGAAGTATTCATAAACTTCAGTCAAGTTTGGCAAATAATTCTGAGTATGGAAAATATTCTGTTTTTTTTTCTTGGCAATTGAGTTAAGATGTACTATTTAAAAATATTGTAAGAAAGATTCTTTTGCTTTTTTTGCATCCTCTGGCATCAAAGATTTTATATTGCATTGGCACAAAATGGTATTAAGAAGAAGTTTGCTGTGCCGCTTAACCACTTATTTGTAGCAATCTAAAGCGTTTTGAGTGTCTGTTATCAGTTCTTGCAGATAAATGTTGGTTTTGTTCCAGTAATTGTCATGAGGAGTATTTACTTGGTTTTCTTTATAAAACTTAAAGTTGTTCTTGAATGACTTTCCAACAAATGTTTTTCAGAACTGCTAAGTGCAGAAATTTAACATGCTATTTGTCACTGAGGTTAACAGTATAGCTCGTTACACTCCTCCTCCTGAACTCGTGGTGAGGTTTACCTGTGCTTAACTTGTCTTCCAGGGCTGGCACAGCTGTGCTTGATTTTGCTCCCTGTTTACTGTGAAGCAGTGGATGAGGAGTGAAGCATGAAGGTTAGGTTTAAGGCAATGATTTGCCTTAAAATCCAAAGCCCTCTGTGGGTTCCTCCCCCTAGAGTGACAAAGATTCGTAATATTAAAAGTATCTTGACCTGTTTTTCACTGAAGGCTTGGATTTGACATTGAGGTTGATGTTCCCTGTAAACTGCTTAGCCCTTTTAAAAACAAACAAAAAAAGCCCAAACCAAAAAGCAAGGGCATTGATTTTCTAGGAAGGTGTGCATTGCAGTAGCGTGTTCATTAACGTTTTCTCTTCTTCAGCTTTAAAAGTGCAGTTTGTGATCTGGAGGCTTAATTTCTTTCATCGAGGAATTAAGCAATCAGTTGAATTCTGTGAGAACATATTTAAACATACTGAAGAGATGTAACTAGTGACTGTTGCTAAAAGGGTACATTCCCCACAGCGCACATAATAATGTGGTCGTCCAGGGCTTTGTTCATTAGAGCATTTGATTTACATTGGCCTACCTTAAATTTTATGTAACTTTTTATGTTTCCAAATTAATGCATTTCTATGACTCTGTTCCAATCATGGAAAAACCCTACTTAGTCATGTCCCTGTAGGGAAGCCTGGGAGCAGGATCTGACTCTGGTCTCCGGTTAGAGGAGACCGATGGTGTTTGGTATGAGTGAATTACATGATTTCACGTGGCCCGTGTGTTTCCATGCCTCGCATCGCACTGGCAAAACAGCTTCCGTTTGCACTTTTGCGACACGAGCAGGATTTGCATGGATTACATGCGGTGTCAGGCTTTGGTTCCACGTTGTATTAGTCCAGTACAATCTGCTTTGTCGTCTGGCTCCTCCTAATTTTGCAGCTCGTCTTTGAGGTGTGGTGTGAGGCCGGGAGATGTGGCCCGCAACGACGACAAGGGCAAAGACTACCAGATTTGATTACTGGTGTGAGTAACGCACCGCTGCGTCCCTGCAATGCCATTGTGCCAACTAAACGTACGATAAACGGGGCCCATTTGCTTTCTTGGAAGTGGTTTTGTGTTGATTTAGTTGGCTAAGCTGTGGTAGTAGGTGGTAGTAGGGAAACCTGCCACCAGCTGCCTTTGCCAGCCCCTCGCCCTGGTTTAAATCTACAGTGCAATAACTTTGGGAAATCTAATTTAACTTTGCTCACTTACATCTTTCTGTTTAACAGGATTTACGAAAAAGAAAGGAGAGGACTGAAGCCAGAGCTTGCATGGCCTCACTGTCGTTATACGGTATCAAACTCACCTTTCCACTTGGGTTCCCTCGCCCTGTGGTCACAGTCGTAACGTCCGCCCTGTTGCAGCCTTTTAGATTAGTAGAACTTATGGACGCGCTTTTTTCTTTCCCCCCAGTGAGTCAAGCGTCTCTGTCGGGTAAGCCGTTAAGCATCCTTCTTCCGCGGAGCTGCGAGCCCGCGGCCGGGCTGAGCCTCCTCCCCTGCGGGGCAGGAGAAGCCGCCGCGTTTGCAGTGTAAGGGCCTCGCCGAAACGCCCTGTCCGCGCAGTTCTTCCTTCGAAGGAGCAAAGTAAATCGCACAGTTAGGAGGAGTATGTCGGGACTGGGGCTTTGACGCAGCCGCTGGCGTTCGTGCTGTAGGGCCGTGAAGCCATCGGCTCGCGCCCAGCGCTTGACACCTCCTGCGGAGCGGGCGCGTGGCGCCGGGAGGCGAGGGTCCTCGGCCAGGCTTCCTCGCCGCCGCGCGCCCTCGCCCGGAAGAGGCCTCTGAAAATAAACACCCTTCATGTTAGCCTTTTTTACAATGCTTCATGCTTTAGCTCTTGTATAAATATCTGCCACATTTCCACCAGGAGTTATTGCTGTTATATATTTTACAGACACTTTACTGTCATCTAAGTGGTTTATTTTATTCCCACAGCTAGAAGGAAACTACAAAAAGAATTTTGTAATCTGAATGTGATTGTGGGCAGAGAGTAATGTTTTGAAAAGGAGCTAAGAGTAAATTATATTACTGCTTTATTGTGTTTAAGAAGACTTCTCTATTGTGCTAGGAGTTCACATTAGTTTTCAAAGTTATTAACTGGATGTGGTTTTATTATGACTGTGTGTTTTGTCAATATATGACTTTTTTTGTTAGGTTTTTTGGTGCCAGTTAGGCTGCAGCTTTGGCACCGCTGAAGTTTAAATATGTAAACTGAGCTCGCGCTGAAAGTTTGTTTAGGTTTCACCTCACTTTCAAATGCAGCAAATAAAGCAAACATTTTTCTCCGCGAGCAGGCTCTTTCGACAGAAGCTCTCTTTGGGCAGATTGTTGTTACACCGCGTTGTTTTGACAGATCATATTTGGAGAATCACACTCCAAATATTTGTGAAGCCTGGCTGGGCGGCTGGGGGGCGAGACGGAAGTTGTGCTTCTGATACCACCTTTCAGGGTGCCACCGAATGGGTTTTTCTGGCAGGAAGCGTGGCTTGCCCGCCGGGGCCCGAGCCCGCGGCAGCCCGGCCGGCCCGCGGCAGGCCCGGCCTCGTGCAGTTGGCGCCAGGCAGCTCGCCCGGGGGGTTTCAGACGTTCCCTGTTTCTTGCAGAAGCTGGTACAGCCTGTGCAGCTGCCGAAAAAGCAGAACTCTTGCAAGAACTGAAAAGCGCAGCGAAATCCAGCGGTTAAAGTAGTGCTCGCTCCCCCTCTCTTCCTGGAGCACAGAAGTGTACCCTTTGGGGCAAAATTTGTCATTAATATGTTTTCAGTATTTTACATTGAAAACCAACTGGAAAGGAGAAAATGTGAAAGCACTGTTTGGGTTTTTTTAACACACAATCAAAATGTGTCAGTTGATTTGCAAATGATGCAGATTCTCCGTTTGGAAAACCATTGCGGTGGCCTTAGAAGTTTCCATGGAGATAAACTGAGGATTATAACTGAAATATCAATTTCCTGAGTTTGGAAAACTAAGGGACAAAAATGTGTTTCTAGCATCTGGTTTTGAGCTACAGTATAAACATCTTGTTAAAAATAGTATCTTTTAAACTCCTTGGAGAGTTAAATGTACTAAATACAGTTTTAAGAGGTTAGGAGCTTTTTAATAGTAAAAATAGTAGCTCTTTTATAGTAGAGTCAACCACCAACTACTGCATTCTTTCACCTTCAACACTTTGGTACGGTGCCAACCTTCTTCTGCAAGGCAAGTTCAGTTAGTAGGTGGGGAGAGTAACGCAGGTCAAAGCCAGCATGTGTTGGTAGAGGTATGAGAAATCATTAACAGTAAATGACTAAAGTAACCATTTTGTTCCTGATTTTGCATTTGTCAATAGTGGCAGTTTCGTAAGGCACAGATACTGTGCATTTTTTTGTGCCAGAGCAAGCACGGGAGTAAAGCACTGGTAAACTGTTGCTAGGTGCTTGATTTTTTATTGTTTGTTTGTTTTTAATTGCTTTAAATGACAATTTTAGAGAGTGGACAGGAAATCAGCCCACAGATTTCTTCAGATGTCCATTTGTTTAGCAGGAAGAAATGCAATATTAAATGAAAAAACCTTTTCTTAGAGGAATTGACTGAATTATGCGTTACTATAGTTTGTGTCTTATGCATTTAATGAGCTGTTTCTGTGCATCTTTATTGCCATAGCATATCCATATGAGCCTTAATTAACTTTCATTAATTCTATATGCCTGCTGCATAGCCGTTGTGATAGTTATATAATTCTTTTATCTCGCCTCCTTATGAGCTGCAGGTCTGTTGGCCCCTGTTTTGTCAGGCCAGATGAAAGGGCCTGGCCAGCGCGAGCCCGCGTGCCTTTGATCTCCAAGCAGGAGGTCAGGATGTCTGCCTCCGCTGCCCTCTGAAGAGCAATTTAAAGGTTGCAGTTGTGCAACATCAAGTGAAATGTCTCCACAGCTCATGCCGTGAGGAGCTCTTTGGTGTACCTCGTGGAGAGCTGTGAGAAAAGATACTAACCCTTCCTCGCAAATGAAACACAGTGAATTCGGCATCCAAAGTCACGTGCCCCCTCTACGGCTACGTATCAAGTCTGCCTTTAATATTACACATTTGCTGTTTTACTCAAACCTTTGGGCCCATAAAGCTTAATCTGTTTTACTGTTTAGTTGTCTTCTCTCTCTCTGAACACACTGTAAAAAGACCATACGTTTGCAGTATGGATTTACTAGACTGTTTTGTATTAAATATAAAATGCAAGTATGGACAATATCAAGTAAAAATATTTCATGGTACATGCAAAAACATGGTTGAAAGACTAGAGAAGCTTCTTCTGAGCCAAGGTAATATGATCCGTGCAAAGACCAGTAGCTATCCATTACTACATAAAGTGCTCTCGTGAAGTGTAATATGTTCCTGTGAATTATTCCATTTTCTGTTGAAGATTCACGTTGAGGTGACCTATCCTGGTGGCTGCTTATACCCCTGTCAGCAGAACAGGTATTTGTGTGTACAGCAGTTGTTAATTAAAAACAGCTGTGCGGTTTTTTTAGATGTCTTTTAAATGAGAAAATACTTTGGCATCTCAAGAACATAAACTTCCACCATTACTACCAGCTTCTCTATTTTCTGGCCGTCTGTGTAGAGATCAGCCCTTTCTACAGGAGCTCTCAAGAGGTGAGCCCAGGGCGATATATCGGCCCCTTCTGCAGCTGTGTTTTAGGGGCTGGTCTTTGCCCCCGGAGCTGCGTGAGCTCCTTGGAAGGCAGCAGCGAAGCTGGTCCAGGCACGGGCAGAGGCTGGGCAAGCGGCAGCAGCCGTCCCCTCCGGCACAAAGCCGAAATCCGGCTACCTGCAGCGACGTCCCCTTGGCGCAGTTCCGCTGTAGGCACTGTCATGATAAGCCGGTATTCATTTAAGTGATATTTGGCAGCACTTGCCACATTTAAACATTGCTTTTCAGAGGTAAGTTGACCATAATCTGCTTACTACACGGCTGTAGCAAAAGGGTGATGTTCAAGCAGCAGTGGGAAAAGATACGTTCATCACACTTGCGTGCAGTGGGTGTGCGTATATGTGTATATATACATGCACAAAATCCCTTTAATACCCTAAGGGAAAAGGACTTTAGAAATGCTACGTGTTAGGCCTCCACCATATCTTTAGCAAATAAGAGAAAAATAATTTCATTTCTGAATTTCTGTAAGTATACAAATTGTGATTCTGTCATAAATGGCTTTTTATATTTTTATTATTAACAATCAATGCATTATTAAATAAGGGCATCTTTTTATAACGTGTACTTTGAGTATGCTGCAGTGCCTTCTTAGGTCATTTCCGTTGAAGCATAACATAAACCTAATGATGTTCTAGCAGCTTTCCGTTTAACAGTAGCATTCATTTCAAATCACAGTTATACAAAAACACAGAAGTCTAGTGTATATGAAACTATGATCCAGCTTTTCATCTGGAGATATAAATGCAGTTAATTTTGGACTTTCAGCCATTAAAAAGTGCATCTGAAATGTCATTCATGGGCCGTATGTTGAACGTAGAAGAGCTGAATTTGTCGATACCTGCTTTCTGCAAAGGCAAACACAGAACTAAAGATACTTCTCTATATTTTGTCTGACATAGAGATGATCACAGTCCACTCTTTCAAATACTTACTCTGTAGCTGATTTAACTCCAAGTCATGGAAAATGTGTGTCTTTAGGGAGCCTTCACATTAGATCTAAAAATAAAGCAACATCCCCAAAAGGTTACTAGTGGTTAACTTAGGCCTCATGTTCCTCGGACTGTATTTTCCCGTTTGTGCGGTGGTTGTTTTTGGTGTTAATGAGGGTATTTTCATTCATCACATACAAAGGCTCTGTCTGGTGGATTTGTAGCTGTAGTTAGGAAGATGTCAAAGACTGCAGCGTCCCTATGTGTTCTGTTGGTGTTTCGTGATCTTTGAATATGAAAAAGGTTTTCCTGTTAGCTTGCGTGTCTCCGGGTTTGGATGACGTGGGCACATTACTATTTACCGCTTTCTCCTTTGTAGGCAGCAGGAGTCCGCAATTTAGTCCATGAAGTTATCAGGGCTGACGAGGTTTGTATTTCTGCAGGGGAGAGTTGGCTTTCAGGGAGGAGAGATCTTGAATATTTATCGCCTCAGGGATGCATTGCTTATTTATGCCATCTCAAGACCCCTCCCATCCTGACATCTTACTCTACGCGGTGAGAAGGCTAACACACACTTCCTCGCGCGTTCAATGACATCTCTGCAGCAATTGCAGCAAGAGCACCCCTGAAGCCTTGGGTGCACCATATCCGGGAACGTGGTGGCCGTGGCGCGGTGGCAGCTGTTAGCAGGTCGCTTTGCTCTCGCAGGGCCGGGCCGCTCCATTCTCCCCATGCACACCTACACCTACACCTACGCAGCACAGGCCTCTGTAGCCCTGGGAAGGGCAGCCGGTACAAGAAGTTTCGTCAGCAATCCCTCCTCAGACCTACAGGCTGGATTTATGTTGGAAGTGCTTAACTACTGTGGCAATAGGTCCTATGGAAAGTTAGATAAAAAAAACAAAGAAGCCAGAATTAGTCTAACATACTTACCTACATCCAGGAACACAACTGCAGCAATGTGTTGTACAAAAGGATTAATTATGTGGAAGGAAATGGGTGTTATTTAGTTATAAACATTATCATCACTCTCCTGAATGGAGATGAGAAAAATGTGTAATTGTAGACTTAATTTAAAATTACTTTTTCTTATCCTTGCTACGCTTGCTTATTGGAATGCTGTTGTTGGAGATGATAAAATAATTTTTTTTTTAATGTGTGATTATTTTTCAGGTGCTACTACGTAGTAGTTTGGAACAAGCTCCTTTGTCAGTGAAGAGTAAAGCCATTGATTTCTCTTCACCTGACCAATTTCAAATGCATGTTTGCAGGGCAATATTTCTAGTGTGTGTGTATGTTCACACATATATTGCACAAGTTCAGTTATGAATGACTTAGACTGGATATGACTGGGAAATATTCCCAAATTGCTCATTTGTCTGACTTCTCTCTAGCATCTGAACTCATCAAAGAAACACTGAAGCGTATGCGTTCTGATACTGAGTTTCATACTGAAACCGACTTATTTTGGGGGGGACGTCCGGTGCATTTTCAGGTGGAAGTGGAAACGAATCTTTCTTTAGCCTTGTTTAGTTTTCTGTATGTTTTAATGTCCTATTATTGTCAGAAGTGATGTTAACAGTGGGATTGCTTGGGTCAACAAGCTGCTAGTGTGTTAGTCCCCACAACCTGCTCTTGTCAGGACTAAGAAAAGGTGATGCTTTAAAATACCCTGTTTATTCAGAATGACCCACTGTTGCTGCCACCAATGCATTGGAACTGGTGGCCACACCAGTGAGAAATGTTGTGGCATAAAAACCTACTATAGGAAGGATACTACTGTCAGATTGGTCATTTGTGCATCCACTTTAACATTTTGCAGGGCTTTTTCCAAGGATGCTGCCTCTAGAGGCCTCACCTATGAAGAAGTTCTTATCTACAGTAGCTCTGTGATTTTTCTGCATGAGATGCCCCTGCCCTTTCAGGTCTACAGACTACCAAAGGTCTTGACAGGTACCTGGAAAAACAAGCCTGTTTTCAGTAGGCTCAGGTTCTTATGCAGGTGTTGTCACCTTCTCTGAAATAATTTTAGAGACCAGTAATATTAAAAGGTTGAAAGCCTCTTCAGAAACTATAGGCAGCATCGGTAGATTAATAATTAATAGGTTCAGATGACGAAAATGTGAAAATAACTCATTCCATTCTTCTTTCTAATAATACTGGAACACTATCTTGTCCTAAAGTTTCACTATGATCAGACAAGAATAGGAGGATAAGCTCAAGTTTAAACCCAGGGAAAGATGAGGTTATGCTGGTATGTCTAGACAAGCAGAAGCGTCAGTAGTGCCTCTTAGGATGATCGCTTTCTGTTTTAAGGAACCTTCTCCTCCCCTCTGCTCCATAATATTTGACCTAGGGCAGTTTAAAGGAGAAGACTTGGCATTGAAGCTGATGAAGGAATGTTTTCTCTCTGAGGTGGTAATCTCTAGCTGGAGGCAGACATCAGACCGTTACTTTTTCTGTTGTCTAATCTCAGCCTCGAAGAACATTTTCTGCCCGTTAACATTAGTTCAGTAAATGGACTGTATGTTTGCTAATGATAGCTTGACAATGGCCATGCATACCTTTAAATATGAATTTATTATTACAGTGCTATATTCATTGATTCAATTGTCAGGCAAGAATCAAAGACAAGTGGCCAGCCCTTTTTGCACCATCTCTAGAGCCCTGAAAATACATCATGACTGTCCATCCCTGGCTCCCTGTTAAACTATGATTCAGATTAAATACCTTGATTCATATTGCCAAAACTTTAGAAGCTTGCTCACAACCTGGTGTTTCTTCGGGGACTAAGGAAACTTCCCTCTTGTACATATATGAGCACAACTTAGAAGGTGATAGCTTCACAGTAACTCGACTTAAATTGTGGCAAGTACTACTGAAGGAACTAAGAATGGTTTCAGATTTCACTCCTTCCAAACGCAAGCTAATTTCGTTCATCATTCTTTCCCACAAAGCAATATATGGCATCATCCAAACTTCAGTAGTCTTAGCAAATGATTTCAGAAGTCTCAAGTTTGTAATGAAACCAAGCATAGACCTCATTGTAAAGACCTCGTTGTAAAGTTGTCTTCCATTGCAAAGTGCTATGTCTCAATTTCCCTTTTTACTTTTATCCCATTCTGCCTACAGACGTATTCCTTTCACTATGTTGCCTCGTCTCTGCTGGTGGTGCTGGTCCCAACTTTCAAATAATTACTTTACATGGTTATACCACTTCTCTTTATAGTATGTAATTTACTGTAATATTTCCTCCAGAACTGAACTCTTCCACTGAAGTAATGTTTTAATTGTGGCTTCTTGATCACCCTTCAGAAGTTTGTCTTCAATTTTTTGATGCTAAGCAAAACAAAATATTTCAGGAAGTGTCTTGTTAGAACTGTATATAACTCCATGGCCTGCTGTACAGTGACTACTGCTGTTGGATTTTTTTTAACCTTTTTGGTATCTATTTTTAGCTGTGTTCATGTAGATCATATTTGCCTAGTTTTTATGAGACTGTCATAAGAAATTTTTAATGAAAGGGTTTGCTAAAGTCTGGATATGTTGCATCTCTTGCTCTCTTAGCCGTGAGGCCAGTGTTCAGTCCTGCAAATACTGCATCTCTGTATCATAAAAGCTCCATTTGGATGTGTTTTGGATTCTTAGGGCAGTAAGTGTGTTTTGTTTGAGTAAATCTTTTCCCAGCTTAAGTCCTGACAAAGTGTATCGCATACACTATTGTTATTTTCTAGAAGTTTCTTTTAAACTACCTGTGCAACTGCATAATTTTTCAAAATATGTTTTCTTAATTTCCTACCTTTCTGAAAATATCGTTAATCTTTTGTGATTCTGTGATGTTGTCATTTTTATGATGTCCGTATCCTACCTAGGTGGGAGGATATGGACATGATAAAGGATGGACGTTGGCAGAGATTCTGGAGATTGCCTAGTCCAACACAGATAACAGCTTTGGGTTGGATGGATCTCAAAGATGCTTTTGCGCTGGGCCAATCAGGCTTGGTGTGCTTCGTTGACTGTCAGAAGACTTTTGCCTACTGCACCTAGTTAAGTTTATTTGACGGTGTGTCCTACTACCTAAATAAAGTCCCAGGCTGCAAAATCAGTCTTAAGTCTTCATATTCCAGCCCTTTAAATAGTCAGCCAGTTGACTAGTCCTCTGTATAAATATTCTTAGCAATGGCTAGGAAGACTCCTTTTCCAGGCATGGATTTGACTGCAAAGTAAGCTGTGCAAGGAGCACTACTTAATTCCTCTTTTCCCAACCTCTTCTCACCTTAACTTTTACGGTAACGATCAGGAGATACTGTAGCATGAGTGCGAAGTGGCACTCTTTTCCTGTTCTGCCTCCTGGTTCCCGCATGTATGTGTCTCCCACTCGTCCGTATTGTCTCCCTTGATTTTAGCAAACCTTGCCTGTTGATTTTGCTGCTCTCCTTTTGGAGAGTCATCATGGTGGCTTCCCTGTGTTGACACCACACTTTAGGGGGCCCCCCCCAGCGGGTGGAACAGAATAACTGTTTTCCACATCATGCATGTGATACTCTGCTTGATACATCCCAGATCGAGACCTACCTTATTTTCAGTAGTATCATATTGTCAACTTTTATTAAGTTTACAGCCCGCTACAGTTCCCAGGGCTTTTCTGAATTGCCACTGCTTAGTTATTTAACAGTCATTACTTTGTGTGTGTGTAATTGATTTTCCATTTCTAGTGGTTGTGTCCTGTGCTTGATCGTGACTCTCTTATCTTGTTGGTTTCTCAGAAGTCATCAAAATAATTTTGATTCTGATTCTGTCACATAGGCTGCTTGGACCGTATCCCAGGTTCATGTTCATTGGATTTATAAGTATATTCTCTAATGAAATCGTTAACAAAGATAGACTACAACTCAGGCCTAACCAAACATTGCAGAATCTACACTTGTAACACCGTCACAGTTTGACAGTGAACCAATATTTAGAGTAGCCAGTATATTCGGGTATTTCATACTGGCAGTTAAAACATGCATGCTGGAACTGTTAGCTTATGTTACTGCAGAATACGAGGTTGCACACTGACGTTTCTGTTTCCCTTGTAACCACTGCAGTAAATACTTCTGCTTGAATTTTTTAAAACTCTACTTGGCAGCCACCTTAAACTCTATTCCTGTAGACTGTATTTCCCTCTTTATATGTGAATGTCATAAGCAAAGTTATATAGAGCCTTGCTTAAAGTCAGTATGTATTGCCCCGATTGCTCCCCCTTATCCAGGAGGCCAATTATCTTGTCAAAGAAGAAGATTAGATTTGTTTGGTGGTTTATAACCTTATGAACCTGAGATGCTTATAAATATTTTAATGATTTGTTCCATTATCTCTCCCAATATCAAAGTTTGACTGGTCTATAACTTTCTGCTGTCTCCTTTTTTCCACTGTCTTTGCTGTCCTCTAGGATCTCATCTATCCTCCGTGAGCTGTCAAAGATGGTCACTAGCTGTTCAGTATTTTAACATATTCTGATGAATTGTTACAGTGTCGATTAGGATTTTGAGACCAGTTTCAGTATAAAGTTCTATGGCGTCAATAAGGTTTATTTATGGTGATTATCTTTGCTGTTTGGCAAGGTTTTGTAAACAGTTATGATCAGTACCTACTGATAGATTGTTGCATGCAACATTAATGTTGCGGGAGTTAAATGTGCATGTGCACATATGTATATAAATAAACACAATTTTTTTATCATAATTTTGAGAGTTGCTTTACTTCTGTCAGCTACATAGTTATATCAGTACAGCTTTTAAAGTACATTGCATAATAAAATAAAAAATGTAATTCATCAAGTTAATTTCATGCACCTTCACCTTGGGCTGACTGGTATAAATTAAATTTAATATTAATGATTTTGTGGAGTCAAAAGCAATGCAAAAGCCTGTGGTTTCACTGGTAGAAGTGTTCTTGACTATTTTTACTGCTGAAAGATTACTGTATATTTTGGTAGTCTTGGTTGTCTACTGTAGCGGTAGAGGCTTGAAAACGTTGAGGTATGGACTTTAATGCTGGGGAGATTATGCCTTTCTCAGTGACTAACTTGCCAGTACCTGCTTTTGGGAATAATTTTTGGAAACGTCTTAAACGGGGCTTTCCAGGTGATGCATTATCGAGGTTAGACCAGGCTGCTGTCGTCTACTTGTCTCAGAAACTGCACGGGCAAAAAGTCAGGTGCTGGGAAAGGGGAAGATTTGTATTTAGTAGTCCCATATGCTATTCACATAAATCATTATTTAGGCTTTACTGTGAATAATGCTCAAGGAATATTTTAGTGAAACGCTGCCGGTATCGCTTTGTAAGAGTGCTGTTTCCTCTCCTGTGAGGCAACAAAACTTGCATCTTGCACCAGGACCTTCCGTGCTGTGGATTAATCTGATTTTATCTGATACAAAGCAGTGTGTGTGTGTGCGTGTGTATGTGTGTATGCTTAAATAATTACATACAATTTCCATTATTATGTTATTCTGTATAGTGCAGCAATGTGTAGTGGTGGTGCTGCCAGAACACAGAGAACAATGCTTTTATCACGATAAATGCAATAGGAAACAGTTTATTCTCACTGCAAACAAAGCTATTGGAATAGTGTGGCTGTGCATTGTTCTTGCGAAGTGAGGATTCATAGGAATCAGTGGTGCAAGCATTGCAGTTGTTTTAATGAGAATTTGCTACTTACTGAAACATTATGAATATTAAATATTTTTAGTAACAAGCTTTATTATGCAGTAGCGTTTTTTTCATACGGAACTAGTATCTCAAAACTTGAAATTAATGGGTATAAAGGTTTGTTTTCATGCAATTTAGAAGTTTTCAGGACGGTACCGTTACAGAAATGAGCTAGTTACATTGTTCTGCAGGGGTGGGGGAGCAGTTAACATATATACTTGAAACCATATTTGCCACTGAATTGTGGTCTCAGTTGTCTGTCCTTGCAGGATGGAGGTGCTGAAGAGGGACCGTTAAGGCTCTCAAGCATCCCCGGTGTAAAAGGGCTTTCCCTGTTGCATGAAACAAAGATCCGTTAAGAGTGTCGTGCGGAGGGCAGGAGCTGGGGCTCGGCAGTGGCAGCAATGTGTCCCGCAGCCCCCGCTCCTGCCCTGGTATCTCTGGAGGGTCCATGGGAGCTGCCACAGGCTTTTGGGGTATTTGCACCGTTTTTCTTCCCCTTTGCTCACCAAGAAGTGGGCTGAAGTGGAGTCCTGGTCCTCGAAGAGCAAAACACTCTCGATACTGGGTGCTTTAAAGACTAAGTGAGAGCTTCTGCTGGCAGCATGAGAGACTCAGTCAGGATGCTCTGCCGCAAAGCAAAATATGAGAGAACGTTTTTCCCCACAGATCTTTAAAAATGAGTGACTCTTTTAATTTTGTATTGACAAGAAAAGACAGAAAAATGAGGCAATATTTTTACTTCAGTGATTTAAAACAGTTTAGGCTGTGGATAAACTCAACTGCAGCTTCAGCCTCATGCAGTTGAAATAAAATATTATGAAATATTAAAATTCTCTACATGTGCACCACTAACATTAGATAGTCATTAGGACTGAAATACTGGCATTCCTTTAATTATTGCCTTGCAAATGTTTGAGGGAGAAAACACTTTTTTTTCCCCAAATGAAGTCCAGCAAATTAAAACCTAAACTAGAAGCGATAACTTAAAATATGATTTATTTTGCAATAGGCATACAGAATAACCCCACAGAGATTGTCAGCAGTCAAACAAGAGCAATGATAAAATGAGCAGAATCTCACTAGCTGACTGCTTTATCTCATTTGCTCTAATTAATGCCTAGTACACCAGCTTGTTTTCCATGTGACTTAAAATTGTGTTAAAAGTAACGGGCAGTGGATTGCTAATGCAGAAGAAGGTTCATATTTTTTGCTTCAGAATGAAAGATCTGCCCAATCCTCTTCCTCAAAGTTATTTTTAATATTCAAAGAGCACTGTCATTTGTGATTGCTCTGCACTGGGAGCACTGTCAAAGCTGCGTTCCCAGTTTTATTCCATCCCTGTGCTGGAAGTTGCCTGTACGTTAAAGTTCAGCCCCTTCGAAACTATTTACGCCTGCCCAAAAGCAACCTTCAGTAGGCTGGAAATGAGATGAGGTCACAAGGAAAAGCTCATATGCCAGTTAGTGAGTTGCTTGCCTAGTTGCTTTTTAAAGCAACTTAGCAGGATAAATACTCAACTTGATGGGATTTAGAGACAGTTCTTCCATAGGCTGCTTGTGAAGCTCCAGCCTTGGCTCCCACGTAGCCAGCGGCATTTACTTGCATGGTATTCTCGGCCAGGGATTAGAGACCGGTCTTTGGTCAGATGAAAACAAACACATAAATGCCCTTTTTCCTTCCTTCAGGACTGAACTTTCTATTTCAAGTATAAGACACATTTGATTTGGAATTTAAAAATTGGAATTTTTTAGTTATAGTTGGAAAGAAAAAAAAAGTTCTTATATATGGTCTTGTTAAACGGAAACAATTGTAGAATTGAACACTGGGGGACCGGAATACAATCTGTGTGAAAAATACAGCCCTGAAAGTTGCCAAAGCATTGTGAAAGCCCTTCAGTTTTAGTTAAGTACTGAGCCCTGACCCATCCAGGTTGAGATATAATTTAACGTACAGTTCTGATTTCCTAATACCGAGCATGAACTCACCAGCAAATTTTTTATTTATTCAGTCGCTAAGATGGTGAGAGAGAGAATATCATAAAATAGGAGTACAAACTGGGCTTTTGTGACGGCTATCGTCTGATAGAGGTTCTGGAAAAAGATTGTTATCATTAAGATAGTTAATATTTCCATTAAATGCTTGGAAGTTTTTGTAAGAATGTGAAGTGGTGCCTTTTATTTAAGTATTATTCTGTGCCGGATTCTTCAGCCTCAGGTGTCCTACGGGCACGGGCAGGAGCCGACGTTCTCCTTGTTAGCAGCTTCAGCTTTCAAGTTCCACCCCAGCAGCTAGCACGTGAACTGCCTGCCCAAACCCTACCGCATAGGCAGCTCAACAAGTTATGTTGTCAGCAAGACCAGTAATAACTAACATAGACATTATATCTTAAGCTTCCTCATTTCCATAACCTGGAAGACGATTTTGTTGCGTATTGTGATTTCAGGTTTCCCTTTTTGGACTGAGATGCTGAAATTTAGTAACAACAGCACAGCTTTAGCAGACTGGTCATAATCAGAAAAATTTCCTACTTTGTCACTGACAGAGGGTTTTATTTATTTATTTATTTATTTATTTATTTATTTATTTATTCCTAATTCTCATACTTGGCTAAATATTATAATTCAATTACATTTCACAGCAGCTGTGACATTTTTAATGTTAATCACATTTCTTATCAAAAGATAGGCGTCACACGTGCACTTATGGTGGACAAAAGGTAATTTGGAATAGAGAATTAGAATTAGAATACATGTAATACCGTTTTTTCAGATTATCCTGAAGACTACCTGAAGGAGCAATTTCTCTCTCTTAGCCTCCCTT